>NC_084984.1:6217164-6419664 GCF_963691925.1 Scomber scombrus
TGATAACAAAAACAGTCATTAGATGCAGCCAGTTCTTTATGGTGATGTAATGATTATTTTTTTTATTATTGATTAATCTGCCCATTATGTTTGATTTTTTTTATATGTATCTTAATGTCAGAAAATAGTGACAATGCCCTTTTACTTTCTTTGAGACCGAGATGTCTTCAAATTGTCTTATCTAACAGCCCAAAATCCAGTTATTCAGTTTACAATCATGCATGACACAGAACAGCATCAAATCCTCAACTTTGAGAAGCTAAAACCAGTTACGGTCCTCTTTTCTTGGAAAAATGTACATTTTAATTATCAAAATAGTTGCCAATTAATGTTTTATCAATCAATAAATCAGTTAATGAACCAAACCATGCCACTCTAGTCTGATGATGAATGTACAAACAATAGGTTTACTGAGTTGATTTCAGTACATAATCTACTGAAATCAATGTATGAAAGGTTTCTACTCACAACATATTTCCCAGTTTAAATAAATATTTTTAAGAACAAGAGAACTGAAGAACAGAAGCCAATCACAGATGATGAGAGCTTTAACAACTACACTACATTCATTGTGAAGGCAGTTTGAGTCTCTGTGCTTCCTGCCTGCTGACATTTTCATTTCATATGGCAGGTGATGAAATGAACTCAGCCTGTGGTCAGCGAGGGGTCAATACAAAGGTCAAATGAAAAGCTTGGGATGCAAGTTTACCACACACACACACACACACACACACACACACACACACACACACACACACACACACACACACACACACACACACACACACACACACACACACACACACACACACACACACACACACACACACACACACACACACACACACACACACACACACACACACACACGTCCAACCTGTACTGTTTCTTTCCTGTAGACTGATTAATGCAAAGGCCTTGCAGAATCGAGAATGGTGGTAAGAAGAGGCGAGTTTGAAATGGGGAGTGGAGAAACACATCATGTATTTCTTATATTTCATATGTAAATGGAAAGAAATGTTCTTCTACGTGGGGTAAAACAATTGATAGTGAGGTTCAACCTCTGTGTCAGAGATAAATTGGAAGCAGAGAGTGAGAAAGAGAGGCAGAAGGGGGATATGCAGACAAAAACAACACAGATTTTCAATTATTTGTCTTAACAGAAGTTAGCATGTAAAAATGCAGATAAGGCCCTGAAGCAAAGGGACTATTTTGAGCATCATGACTACTTAAAGGTGATTTATCTACCTGTCACAGCAAGGTTTCGATCCCTGATCTCCATGCACTGCTTCCCTCCACTCAGTTTCTCATTTTCTCTCTTCCACTTGAATGAAAATGTTAAATTAGTGTTAAGTTTGACATGCATAAACATCAGTTTATCAGAATTCAACTGCAACCCATTTAGCACCATCAACAGTATGTACTGATTGTCTCGAGGCTTTAAAAGTTCACTTTTCAACCAATTGACATCATCTTTTACAAACTGTCTTTCTGCTCTCTCTTGAATGGGGCAGACATAAACATGACAGACAGGGGTGCCACCAGGGATTTTGGTAAAAATTTAAACACACACACTTATGACAGATGATATGAGATAGGAAAACTGAGACTGTATAAAAACCTGAATATTGAGATAGAATGAAAAATCGAAAAAAAATGACAGTGACGGCACTGTTGAAAAAGTCCAAGAGATAATATCTTGTTAACAAACACAAACCACAGGTTCAGATCAGACTGCGGAATTTTTTGATTCTGTTCTTCCCCTCGATCTGGTCCAAGATTGCAAGATTTTAAAACAGTGTTTTTTGTTTGTTTGTTTGTTTGTTTGTTTGTGTGTAATGTACTACTCTGTGTATGTTTCAAATATGAATACAGCAGCTCAAATATGCTGCCAAGAACAGAGAAAAACTATTTCTGAATGTTTAATTTGAATTCACTTTTATGGAAACACTGATAATCCAGTAGTCACTATGTTTTATAGGTGGCAATTTTACTCGTCATCACAATAGTCCATATATATATACAGCTGCAGTTACATACCACAATTGTACCAAATATAATATTATAAAGTAGAATTCAAAATGTAATCTAGTTGTTTACATTTTTATTGTATCTTAAACGTTTTTAATTAGATTTGATTGTTATAAAAATAACATGTTAGGAATGAATATGTAAATGGCCTGCACTTATGTGGTGCTTTTCTAGTCTTCTGACTACTCAAAGTGCTTTTACACTACAAGTCACATTCACCCACTGATGGCAGAGGCTGCCACACTATGTGCCAACCTACTCATCAGGGGGGAACTAACATTAATACATTACTGGCCCAGCCATCGGGAGCAATTTGGGGTTAAGGATATTGCCCAAGGACACTTTGACATGTAAACTGGAGGAGCCAATGATCTCTCCCTAACCAAACCAGAATAGTTTGAATGCCCTGGATCCTGAGACTGAACCAGAAATACAGAGAATTGTGGGAGCTGTAGAGTTCTTGTGGGTTATTTTGGCCATGGTATTTTCCAGTTATGTAGGCAGAGGCACTGTCCCCATCATGAATCTGAAGGAAGTCAAAGTTGCAATTGGTCCTGCTCTCCAGGTGAAAGAAAGGGAAAGTAATGTGCAGGATCTAAAGAAGAGAAAACATAGAATTTATCATAAATTTCTCATTCTGTTCCATTTTTAATATATTCATATCGGTATCGGCGTACATGTTTTCCGATATGCGCCAATATGAAAACCTTTTACGGAACATATAATTCAGATATTGATGCTTGGGGTGATTTAAACATGGTGTCTTTACGTAGTTTGTCCAGCAGAGCGCGCTTCGACTTCATTGTTCACAATACTGTCCTTTAGCATGGAGAAGCCCCTGACTGCAGCCCGGTTTCAAGTTCATTAATTCATACTTGTTAAGCAGCGAAGCAATTATGTGATGAACAGCTATAAACCATGGAAGTAATGACTTAAAACATATAAATTTGGTATCTAGCTTTTCTGAAATAAGTAATTAGTTCTTTAACAATATCCTAAATTAAGTCATCACACTGCACTGTGTAATACTTTATCTAGCAGTGCAGTATTTGATTTATTATTTCTTAACTATGTTCAGAAGTGAGTCAGGTAAAATCACACGTGTACATAGAAGATTATAGCTATAAGCATATTATATTTAGGATATGTACTTCTATTTACTAAGTTTAAACAGTTTCTAGTGCCAAACTTTCTATGACACTGTTTGATAACAGAACTTAATATATAAACTTTTACTGCAATAATTTGTATAACAGCAGTCTCAGTCAAAAAGTGCATGTGTTACTTTTATTCAACAGTGCCGTGACAAGTGCTTAAATGTTCCACATAAACTAAACATAAGGATAATATAAACACTTGGGGCAAACATGACTCCTAGTGGGGGGTTAATGACAAGTAAAAAGTGGCAAAAATGGAAATTTCAAGGAGCTGAGTATTCACATAAATACAGAAATATTTATTTTGCATCTAAGCAGTGACCAAGTGAGTCCCACAAGCATACAGTCATGTCAGAGCTTCGAGAGTAGCATTAATGAATTCCCTGACACCATGAGATAACAGAGCAATCTAATATACGTGGTCTGGCAGCTCCAATGTGGTGTGGGCCCTTTCACCAATAAAGCATTTTTAACCATACTGCAATATACTAAATGCATAAATCGATCTGATATGCAGCAGGCGAAGACACATCAGATAATTATTGACCATTAAAACCACAAGAATTTATGGCTTGAAGCAGACAGTTTCCTCTTGTGAAACGTTATGTAGTGTGATAAGCAGCAGATTACCAGCTGTACAACATTGGCAATGAGTGCAGAGGAGTATAATAGCAGCATAAAAAGCATAGAATGCATTTGATTACTTGTAGCCTGGATGAGAGAAATGCTGAATTTCCCTTTAAGCCATGATTACTGAGAAACGTGTGTGAATCCTTGAAATCAAGAAGGCAACAATCAAGGGGGGAAACATGCCATAAAACCAGCCAACATCCAAACAATAATGAAACATACACGTTCATTTTCATAATTCACACCAATGCAAACCAACAACATAAAACATGATAACACAGCCGCTTAACAACCGCCACAATACAGGCTAAATCACAACAAGAAGCCATAATTTACAGTAGTAACAATTGCAAATGCTCAACACAGCAGCATATAAAACTAGAAATTATTAGAAAGTAGACAAAACATTGCCAAACAAGCGTAATATGGTAGTAAAACCAGCCAGCCCAGCACAGACAGGCCTACAAAACATGCCAACCAAGTCAACTTGCTCGCCAACTTGCTCATAAATTAGCAAGTACTTACTTTGGTGAAAGTAGCATCAACAGGTAACTCTTTAGCAGGAGCCGTCCAAAACGATTAAACGACAGTTGGGAAAATATATGACTGTCCATAGGAAAGTTAGTTTAAGTATTAACTGCAATATTATGAGTGACAGCATCATGAGTATTAGCAGCAAGTGTTTTTCAGCGATGTCAAAGCACAGTTTGCTAACTTGGACTTCAACCAGGCGGGGAGTTCTGGTCCTCTGAAATGATGCGAACGCGGAAGTAATTTAAAACTGCATTCTATCAAAAGGCCACCAGGGGGCGACCCAAATCAGACCAAAGGCGTAAGCAGGGTAACGTACGTTTAAATAGCCCGCCAAAACGAAGGGTGCGTTTGATATTTGTTACAGGGAGCTGAGTGTGTCACGTGTGAGAGTGTTAGTGAAGGTTTCTTTCCTGAAAAAAGCGCGCAGGCTTTGTTCAACTCTTCTGTTGCCTGTGATGTGACTTTTCCGAATACCAAAGCCAAGAAGATTAACATAAAACCAGCCCAGAAGACATTTTACAAAAGTGGAAGTAAAGTACTAACACAGCAATGTAAAAATACTGCATTAAGTAAATAAATAAATAAAAATACACGTATGAGCTGTAAAATGTAGTTAAAATATAGCAGTAAAAGAGGATGTTTGGTCCCTCTGATGTATTATTATATATGATTAGATTATTAATACTGATGCATCAGTGCATAAACAGCATGTTATTGTTGTAGCTGCTAGAGGTAGAGCTATAGTTACAACTAGTTTACAATTAGCTAGTTAAATCCATTGGTTCCCAATCTAGGGGTCGGGCTCCTCCAAAGGGTCAACAGATTAATCTGAGGGGCCGTGAGATGAGAGCGAGAGAAAAGGAAAACAAAGTCCTGTTACACAAATCGGTTTTCAGTTTTTTGACTTTTTATGAAACCTTTAATTTTTGATGAACTTTTGATTTAAAAAAAAAAAACATTTATTGAAATTAAACCATGTAACAAGTTTTGAAGGAAAATCACTCTTTGGTTGAGCTGTTAAAAACTCAAGCATCTGAAATTTGACTGACTCCACACTGCTTTTTGTTAAACATCAAAAGCCAAAAAGGTTGGAAAGTACTTTCATCTTTAGCAATGAGCTGTATTTCAAAAGCTTGCTATATTATCCATTGTGTGAAATCTTTATTTGAAAAGTAACTAAAGTGGTCCAATAAATGTAATGGAGAAGGCACAAGTATCATGAAATAGAAATACTCAAATAAAGTACCTCAAAATTGTACTTAAGTGCAGTATTGACACTACAACAGGCAGTGCATCTCCTGAGAAAATGTCAGTGCATAATTTACTATAAGTACTTGCCTATGTAAACTAATTTCTACTGACAGGACTACTCTACTGAAAGATATTAGAAGAACTAAGTTCAGTCTTAGATGATTAGAGGTCTAGAAATGACACTACAATTATTCTGAAGGCAGTCTGAGTCTCTGTGCTTCCTGCTGATATTTTCATTTCATTTAACATGACAGGTGATGAAATGAACTCAGCCTGTGGTCAGCGAGGGGTCAATTGAAAAGCAAGGGAAACAAGTTTCACAGCAGAGTTAGCTCCTTTGCAGTTCAGCAAGGCCGTATATGATTAATATGCATATGACTAATTAAAAAGGGCGTTTTTATAATATGTTACAGGCATTGTTCAAATCCTTCAAATATGTGATTAACATTTCCAGAATACCAAACCACACAAGATGACTGACCTCATTTTATGAAAATCCACATGGTCTGAATTCAAGGACCTTATATTGTGCAGTTCATTGTAATCAAGATGGTGTTCTACTATTGTAAATCACATCCTCATAATGGATTAGATTTAGTATTTCAAATATGATTTAGCCAAACAGAAAGAATTCCCCATCTGGTATTAATATGGTTAGTAAGCATATTGAGATTGTGCCTAATTTCATTTTTGATTTTGGGACTGCAGCTTTATGCCGGTCATTCCTTCAACTGAGTACCTTTCTGAAAGTGTCAGGATTATTGTAAAGTCTCCATGTTTCCATCTTCAAAGAACATTTGATCTGCTAAAATAAATAGATAACACAATAGATGCACAATAAAAAGATGAAGTACACAATAGAAAGATTAAAAGCAATACAATAAAATAAAATAAATAAAATGCACTGTCCGCACAAGATAAAAATATGCATGTATACACATAAAATCAACACTCAAAAGTCAAAGAAAAGGGCTGGAACTGGCTCAGGACAAGCAGGCTGCAGCAGGCTCACAAACCCAAACCTTAGAGATTGGAGAATAGGCTGGTTGAAAGGAGAGTGAGGTGTGTTAGGGAATTTTCCATAACTAATATGCACTGGGTCAAACTAGGCTTTGCGGTCATAGCAAGGCCACACCAAAATATTGGGTTTAGACACTATCTCCCCTTGAGATAGTGGTAAGCAGTGAGTCTGCTCCTTTTGGGGACAACAGGAGGCATTCTGATAGTGTTGCTATAGCAGCCGAGGTCAGATATGTCTTTGACTGTTTTCCCTGAATGGGGTAAAGGTAACTGGAGTCAGAGGTTTGATATAGTGTTGGGTGTAGGACAAAGGTCCTGAGTGAGGTCTAAGCAATGTTTTGGCTATAGACCAGTAGACTACATTCTGTATATTGTAGATGTGTTGGTCTGCCCATATTTGGGCATGGCTCAACCTTGGGCATTATCTGTGTGGTTTAAAGTCTATCCCCGGAGAAGAGAAACTTCAGAATATGAAGGGAGCATCAGAACATAACGTGTACTGATCATTCGCTCATTTCTCTTTGATCAAGTAAATAAACCATTTCAATGCAAGACATCCTGGACTCCTGTCTACTCTCTCCATTGATGTATGGGCTGCATAATTAAAATCATTATCAAGGTGCAGACTGAAGTCTAGCAGGTTAGTGGCTAGCATGCTTTAGATTAGGTTTAAAAGCAATATTAGAGTATTTTTACTGCATCAATAAGTATGAACTTTTACTGTAAGTATTAGTTTTAATGTATGACTTTTACTTATACTGTGTTTAGTTACTTTATTCAATGCTGTTTTAATGTTTCCTTTTATAGATTACCATCAGACAGGCGGCTCCTTAATCTCTTGCAGTTGTTACGCAGCCACATATTTAAGGAGGCGATGGCAGTAGGAAAACAGTGAAGCAAATAAAAAAAACAGTCACACCCACAGACATTAGGTCCACATTACAGCTATTTTTACTTACTTCAGCAGCCATGACTCTGAGGACACAATGTTTTCACCTGTTTCTCCTATTTTGCTGCGTCCAGACTTGTCTTTGCCCGGCAGGTAAGTTATTGCTTTGCTCTTTTTATCTGTGGTCCCAGTAATATTTGCGGCTAAAGTGTAATGAAGTAGCATATGACAAGACATGGTTAAACGTTTGAGTCAAAACATTTTACAAATGCATTTTGCAAACTAATATTTTCCACTCATATCTTGGGATGTTTGATCTGTTGACTTCCCTTGCCCTTTCATCTGTTTCACTCTCATTTTTCACTCAGTATGAGTGTTTTGTCAGAGTGATGGTTATTTGGGGTGCTTTAACTATGTGCTTGTTCTCATGCCCCTATTCTTATAGTCTTATTATTGTCGGTTTGCTGCAGGAAAATGAATCATGAAAGAATAGTAAGGACATGTTTGTTTTTATGAGGGGTTTCCTTTAACTTTGTTTGGTCTCACTACTTTCAGTATACGAAATTCAAGTCTCCACAACTATTGAACAATTCATAGTTGGACACAAAATCACACAGAGTGGCAACAAGGTAGATACTGAGGGCAAGTCAGATGTTGTTGAGTCCCTTTTTTCCTTCAACAAAATCTTACTGCCTTCTTATAATAAAAAATGCAAGATGTGACACACACCAAATTCACTCTGCTGAGATCATTTCTGAGATACGTGGACTTCCACTACTCATGTATTACGTTATTTTGAGATTTTTTGGGGAGTCTGAAAATTCTACAACACCTATTAATGATCATGGAGGCTGCAGTGGACATTATGAATGTGAGTTCTAACCACAATTTAAATGCAAATTCAGGAGGCTTATCTCCTCCCTACCACAGTTACAGTCAAGCACACCTATATAAGAACAGCCGCCCGAATTAAGTACTCAGCTCCTTCAGGAAAATGTGACGACCCGGGTTGATGATAACAGAAAATGTATTCAGAATTTTGCTGAGTTACACATACAATTAATTTATGTGACATTTAGGTAACATGAATGAACAAAGGAGACAACTACAGTATCTAAGTTATAAACTTTTACAACAATTACATTTTTTTTGAGTGAGTTCCTTCACCAAAATGAGGTTTATATTCTGGTTCATACCTGTCATCAATGAGCTTGGGTTTCACTCTCTGATTTCTAGCTTTGGGAAAGAGTGGTGCAGGTTTTATTACAAGTATGAAACAGATCAAAGTGCTCACAGCTGAATGATGATGTGAATTGTTGGCAATGTTAATGTTTGTTGGTGTTGGTAGCAGTGTTGTTGGTGTCTACTGTCTGTATAGGCTCTGCTGAGATAGCGGCTAAAATGTTAAATGTTCCTGCATATTAACCTATATACTTGTGCTTTTCATATGATTTCAGAATATCCGATGAGGGCTGCAGGCTTCCCTGGTACGCAGACCAAAGATGGGGTGGTTGTTACCCTCCAAGCAAGAAAAGTCCTGAGCAGTTCTATTACAACTGTCTTCCTCCCAATCATCTACATTATTGTGTTTGCTGTGGGTCTGCCCACCAACGCCATGGCAATATGGGTATTCCTCTTCAGGACCAAGAACAAGCACCCGTCGTCGATCTACATGGCAAACTTGGCTCTGGCTGACTTGCTCTTTATCATCTGGGTCCCTCTGAAGATAGCGTACCACTTCAACGGCAACAACTGGATCTACGGGGAAGGGCTGTGCAAAGTGCTGGTGGCGTTTTTCTATGGCAACATGTACTGCTCCATCGCCTTCATCGCCTGCATAAGCGTCCAGCGTTACTGGGCGGTGGTCCACCCGCTGTCCCGGCAGCAGAGGGACACCTGCGTAGCTGTTGCTGTCTCTGTCACAATCTGGGTGGTGGTCTGGCTTATCACCATCCCTCTCTACCTGTATGAGCAACAAGTCAAAGTAACAAACCTCAATCCAAACATCTATACCTGTCATGATGTCACCAGGCCCAGTCAGGCAAAAATAGCAGCTGGCTACTTCCTGACGATGGGAACTCTGGGATTTGTTGCTCCTTCTGTCGTATGTATCATATCCTACGTCCTCGTACTCAGAGCTCTCAGGAACAGCATGACAGATGCTGCCATCGCCAAGAAGCGACGGAAGGCTGTGGTCTTGATCATCACAGTGTTGGTTATGTTTGTGGTGTGCTTCACTCCCAGTAACATCATGCTGCTGGCACACTACATCCTCCTGTTGGGTGGTGCCGAAAACAACTTGTATGGATTTTACATCACCACCCTGTGCCTGGCAAGTCTCAACAGCTGCATTGACCCTTTTGTTTACTACTTTATCTCCAAGGACTTCAGGAATCATGTGAAGAACACGTTCCTCTGCAGGAGCGAGAGGACAGTGGAGAGGATGAGGGCTCTGAAACCTTCAAAAGAACAACACAAACACATCTAAGTCAGGGAACACACAGGGCACTGGATGCTAGAGGATTGTTCATTATTAAGCTGCTTTTAATTTAGATCACTGACTGCTTTCAGGTATAAAATTTTTTTTTTTTCCAATAACACTTAATTTTACAGATCCCTTAATTTTTATAGAAGTTTCCTGGGAATTTGTAGATAATTTGTGGATATGATGTGGTTACATTTCAAGATATTTCTAGAAAGGGAGGAACTGTAATTTGGTAGAAATTGCAGCATAAAGACTTCTTCCACCTCTGCTTTGGTTAAGTTCATATGAGGAAATTTGGGAGTCATCTTCTATTCATGAGCTCAGCATTTAAAGAGTCCTCGCTATGACCCCGAGAGGACCAGAGGTAACTGTTTTGCTGAGGAAATCGTGAAACTGTGCAGAAGTTGCCTGCTAATGGAACAAGTCTATACAGCAGTTTTTGAACTAAATGCTCAAAATGACGCTAACATGCAGACTTTAGTTGGTTTCCCATTTTTCCCATCTTAGTTCACAGCTGCAGATGATTGCAGTGGTTTGGTCATGAATGAGAAATACATTTTGACCTGATGATGGGCGTGAGATGAAAGGCTTGGGGAACAGGTCAAAAAAATGATTACATTTAATTTTAACAATCTGGTCAAGTTGACTTAATGACTTAACTGAAACAATATAAATATTTGTATTATGAAGTTCAAGTTACAGCAAGTAATGAGCAAAAAACCTGTAGGGTGTAGCCTTTATGTTTTTCTGTCATGATTAGACGAAATGGAGGACAGCTGAACCTACAATGCCAACAAGTGTTAAAAATGAAATTAAATGTTAGTTTGAGATGTCTTTCATTCATAGCAAAGATTGTGAAGCGACAGAGATGCCCATTTGACTGAATAATAAGGGACTACATAGGCAAGGGAATGCAAGGCAACTTTATTTGTATAGTAGGGTGGATTAAGGTAATGTGGGACAAGTCTTGCCATTCTGACTTGTGTACCATATTTACATATGAATCCAATACATTATATCAACTCCTTATATCATGAAATCCTCAAGATGTTCCTCAGTTTAATCAGAAGACATTTTTTTAGATATTGTACTCAAAGGGAAAATGGCACATATATTAGTGTTCCTTGTGCCAAATGGTTTCAGATTTTGTGGACACTAGTTTTTAGGCGTATGCATCATTGGATGCTCTAATACATCATAAACATAATTTAATAATAAAGAACAGTGTTTTATTCATGCCAGATTTATATCCTTAACCTTGATTTTGTGTAAATCCTATGTCACTGACCTTAAAATGGATTTGACAAGAAGTACTTCCTATTTGACTATTTTCCTGACCCCATTTATGACATCATACCCACAAAGTCATATGATTTCTATTACATGACACCCCTGTTTGGATTCAACAGCAAGGCAATTCAAAGGGCTTTCCATAAAACATCAAGGCAAGATATAAAAGCAACACATGGCAAAATAAAAAAGAAATTTAAATGCTATTAAAAGTGAAATAAAGTAGAGTGTGACAGATAAAACAGGAGAATAAAAAGTTACAGTACAGTGTAAGATATTAACCCTAAAATTCAGATTTAATTCGCAAACAGAAAAGTCTTCAGCTGTGATTTGAAAGAACTGAGAGTTGGAGCGGACCAGCAATGTTCTGAGAGTTTGTTTAGATATGTAGAGCTTAAACAGTGAGCATTTCTTCCACATGTTTAGTTTGGACTCTGGGTGACAGAAAGCAGACCTTTTCCCAGACCACCTGAGAGGTCTGGAGGGTTCGTAATGTAGCAGCACATCTGAAATGTATTTTGGCCCTAAAACATTCAGTGCTTTATTACCCAACAGTAGTATTTTAAAGTCTATCCTCTGACAGACAGGAAGGGAGTATAAAATTCTGAGAACTGGAGTGACATGATCGTCTTCCTTGGTCTTAGTGACGACTTGAGCAGCAGTGTCTGAATCAGCTGCAGCTGTCTGATAGAAAGGGAGGAAATTTGAGTTAAATAAGAAAAACTCTGCTGTATGTTTGATGACTATGAAATGTTAATGTTTGCACTGTATGTAAGAGCTTAAAATTTTATATACTGTGAGTGCATATGCAAATGAATGCAGAGACTTTGGTATTTTGCGAATATTTTGTATTTTCTTTAAATGTACACCACTTTTAAAACAAAACAAGCTTCCATCTAAGTATGTTTAAGTTGTGATCATTGTGATAAATAAAGGCAACTAAGAAGCAACTGTTATGTGATCAGCAAACATCCCTCATTGGCATAGTTGGTTTAATGCTGCCCCCTGCTGGTGAAAAATGTGCAATATCTACTGTATGTACACTCACTAAACACTTTATGAGGAGCACTTTTCTAATCCAATGCAATCCAATACAACTGCTCTGGCATAAATCCTACTGTTATGTTTATACATTTTCAGTTATTGATGACTTTGTCAGAGAGGTGGTAATTCCACTATTATTGAGGTTGTAGTCGGGGGTGTGCTAGAGTCCATTATATTGAAAATCATTCCTATTTTGCCCCAATTATGTATGTTCATTTCCACAGATAGTTTAAAATTATTGTCATTATTCACTGAAGTCCAAGTTCACATATTATATTGTAAGGGATAGCTTCTGTTTCACAGTCAGGCGTCCATATGAACAATGAAAGAGGTTTTCCTCGCTGTAATTATTCCTCCTTTTCATATTGATTATTAGTTCTTCAAATGTGCTTTTAATGGAAGCGATGGGGACCAAAATCGACAGTGTGTGCACCAGGGTCTTTATAGTTAACTAAAACTAAGACTAAAACTAGCAGTGAAAAAATAATTCAGTTATCTGAATTTTTTTTTTTAAAGATAGTTTAAAAAAAAAAAGTAAAAATAAATAAAAACTACAATGAACAATGCAAAACTAACTAAAACTAAATTGAATTGTAGATAAAATCAGCTTAGTTTTCTGTTTTCTCCCTTGATTTTTACTGTTCTGTTCAGTTTGACTTCTTGAGATAACGGGCTGGTGCCAGTAGGTGGCAGCAGAGAGGATTCCTGCTTGACGTGCATTTTACTATTTTCTATAAAGAAGTTCATAGCACAATATGGGAATATTTTTACTACGACCCTGCAGTAGATAAAAGTAAAGTGATGACGAGAAAAACTAAAACTAAGACTAAAACTACTTAATCACTTGTTAAACTAGCTAACTAAAACTAAACTGAAATAAAAAAGCAAACTGAAAAACTAAATAAAAATATAAAAACTATTGAACATTTCAAAACTATAATAACCCTGGTGTGCACACAGTCATTTAAAAGTAGATGTAAAGCTTATAAGCGTCTTCAGCCGTCTGAGTTAGTCTTATCAAGTCGATATCTGCCACATTTACAGTCTTTTTAGAGTCAGATTCCCTCTTTATGTTGAGCTGTGGTGGAAGTATAATAACAAAAAGAAGGACTTTGGCACTAAAAAAAGACTAACGTTGAAACATGTTTACTTGATTTGACTCATTTGGATCACTGAAGCGTCATAT
Source organism: Scomber scombrus (assembly GCF_963691925.1). Lineage (NCBI taxonomy): Eukaryota > Metazoa > Chordata > Actinopteri > Scombriformes > Scombridae > Scomber > Scomber scombrus. The sequence goes on from NC_084984.1 coordinate 6,230,682, forward strand.
TAGATTCAGATCAACTTTTAAATACATTTCTTGGACTCACAGAGAGTGGATTTTGGACCCCATGGACAGTGTAAGGAGGAATGATTATGGCAAGAAAAATCATATTATCATATTAGCAAATCAACAAATATGTTCATCTCTAGAGTACTACTCCCATGTGTAGTTGGGGCCAAAAACTACCTTTTGCCCCAGACCCCTGTAGGAGGTAAATCCGGCCATGTCCTAAGGAGTATTTTGAATTTCATATGTACTAAATAGTTTTAATGCATGACATATTGTTACTTCTAAAACTCGATACATGATCTAAATAGAAGGAGAACCATCACCAAATAATATCCTCTGAATACATATTAGGAGTTCAGAGATATCAGAATTTGACTTTCATGTTCCTGCAGTGCAGAGGAAGAGAAATGCGTCCTTTAATTATTAATAACATACGGAAGATGAACTCATGGGTGAGATTACCGAAATCAACCAAGGTGTGTCACGACTGGTTAAACGCAGTCACCTGACTGAGTGACATCACGCAGGTGTCCCAACTATCTATATGTAGAGAGAGGATGGCAGTAAAATCAGTGAAGAAGTGAACAGACGCTGCCACACCGGCGGACATTACATTGCACATTATTATTTTATATTTTTCTACCCACTTTTGCAGCCATGACTTTGAGGATACGATGGTTTCACGTGTTTCTCCTTTTATGTTGCGTCTGGACTTGTCTTTGCCAGGGTAAGATATCGCTTTGTTGTTTTTATCATTACTGTTTGTGTTGTGTCATGAAAACATTCAGCTCAGGTAGATTTAACACCTATAACAAGTGTTTCTACGTGAACATACGAAGAATACAAGCCCTGTTTGTTTGTTTTAGTTTGTAATTGCCTTTTAAAGGGTAGATAGGAATTACCTTGATCACAATATATCAGGTAAAAATTGGATGTTGTACTTTTGCTGACTCAAAACTCAGAGGACAAGTAGGAAATGGGTCAAAGTGCTCACAGATCAAAGGAAGACAAATCTTACTCAGATTTGAGTTTCAGGTGTTACACTTGACACGTCGCACCTGTGGATTTGCATATGTAGGCAAACCGGCTAGACAATTTAAGCAAAAGATCAGTGAAATAGAAAAAGTTCAATCCGCATAGATGCAGTTCATTTTAATGACTGTGTGATATTTCTACATTTCCTTCCCGCCCAAGAGAGGGGGGTAATAAACCACGATCCTCTGCTGAAGCAAAGTGAAGCCTACTGGATCCACACATAACAAATTATCTCCTTTAAGGGGCTAAATAATAAGGGATTATTACTAAATGTGACTTTATAATGTAAACATATCTGAAAGCTTTTCCCTCATGTTGACCTTTATTCATAGTGTCTCCACTCTCAGTTATTTTCCATAAACTCCTCGTGACTTTGATTCTATCCTTACTCTTTTTAAAAATAATGTTTTCTATGTGTTTGTTTATATAATTGACTTACTTAAATTGCTACTGGGCTGATTACTATTGATATTTTTTTTAGTATTTTCAAGATGTATCATATTGATTTGTATCTGACTGATATCAAATGACTTGGCTGAGACCAACTGTAGGAGTTCACTCTGAGCCACAAGGTGCAGCACATTGCCACTTTGTGTAATAATTGGTCACTGTGATCCCTGCCTTTGTATATGATTCAGTGACAAATAAGGGTTGGCAAGATGAGCAATTCAAAAATATCATTAAAAAAACCAAAGGTAAGACTGAATGCTCCTGAAAATGTCAAATGGTGTAACCACAAAAGATGATACATATTAAATATTTTATCCACCTACAGTATATTTAGGTGTACTTATAAAAATAATGACTTCATTTTAAAACATCAAATGCTAAGAAACAATTTGCAGTATTTCCTCATTAACATTTTAATGTGTTTTGTCAATATTGAGCAGGACGTATCCTAAAAACAACAATTTTTTCTAAATAATTGTGACAAATTATGTAAAATGTGTTAAAACATAGTGTTGCGTTTCAAAAGTGGATAACATTATTTTTCCGCATTTTAGTTCACATTCATTTTCCTGTTTAATAAATGAGCTAATTTCTTTAACTGTAAATTATGTGCTGAAAAAAGAGCATTTTACACCAATCATGGTAATTTCATCTTAAAATTTAACTTGTGTTTTGTATCGTAGAAAAAAGAAAAAATCACCCGACAAAAGAAGTCATAAGTCAACTCATAACTTGTCTTCTATTGTGAATACAGTTGATAAACATGTAACCTGACAATGAGAATAGAGAGAGAGAGAGAGAGAGAGAGATCTAACATTAGTATGGTAAACTACTGATATCTAACACAATTCACATCATAAACTGCTGATATATTTGACAAAATTGTCTTCTACTGTAAAAGGGACCATAGGACTCAAATGGTGTTAGCAGTTATACCATATTGACATTTAATTTTAAAATCAAATTTGAATCCTGTGTAAACACCTGGTCTCAATATTTGAAATGTATTTTTTAAAGTAAACATTCCTTTTCATTTGTTTTTATGAATTAACAATGTTTTTTCTAGGGTTACACCATTTGACATGTAAACTGAGCAAACCTGACCAAGTCCAAAAAAAGTCAGTTTATGAGTAATTGTTAGGAGCTTCTAGCCTTGTCAGGCAGCAGTTGTGATTATCAGGAGTCCTTCTCTGTAAAACCACTTCCTGTTACATGACCTTGTTCACAATTTTAACAACATGGCCTCTTAACTGGTGGTTACACTACAAGACACTTCATGTGGTTTACTTGACTTGACATGATTCCCCAAATTAAATTTAATATTTGGAACAATTGTATTTCATTGACCTTTATTTAATATGAACAAGCAATAATGTAAGATTATGCCAAACTACTTGATGTGGTGTTTTATTGAGAATTTGAGAGTTTTTAAGCAAGTGTAATTATTTGGTTCAAGTTTCATTTGACTAAATCACATGGAAACATAAAAAGTAGCGTCACATCATTAACCCATATATCACAGTTTTTCTTTCTATTTGTCAGCATATACTTGAAGAAGCTCTTTGGCCAGATCATTGTGTATATATCAAAATATCTTTATTGAACAAGTGGTGACAGTGTGCAGGCGTCCCTTCTTCTTTTTAGTTTCAGATGTAGATAAAATTATGATATGTTCCTGCATGTGAATTTGCATTCTTCTGCTTTTCTCATGTTTTCATCTTGTCCCTTCACAGATAGAGGCTTTACTGGTACAGAGAACAAAGATGGGGTGGATGTTACCCTCCAAGCAAGAAAAGTCCTGAGCAGTTCTCTAACAACTGTCTTCCTCCCAATCATCTACATTATTGTGTTTGCTGTGGGTCTGCCCACCAACGCCATGGCAATATGGGTATTCCTCTTCAGGACCAAGAACAAGCACCCATCATCGATCTACATGGCAAACTTGGCTCTGGCTGACTTGCTCTTTATCATCTGGGTCCCTCTGAAGATAGCGTACCACTTCAACGGCAACAACTGGATCTACGGGGAAGGGCTGTGCAAAGTGCTGGTGGCGTTTTTCTATGGCAACATGTACTGCTCCATCGCCTTCATCGCCTGCATAAGCGTCCAGCGTTACTGGGCGGTGGTCCACCCGCTGTCCCAGCAGCAGAGGGACACCTGCGTAGCTGTTGCTGTCTCTGTCACAATCTGGGTGGTGGTCTGGCTTATCACCATCCCTCTCTACCTGTATGAGCAACAGGTCAAAGTAACAAACCTCAATCCAAACATCTATACCTGTCATGATGTCACCAGGCCCAGTCAGGCAAAAATAGCAGCTGGCTACTTCCTGACGATGGGAACTCTGGGATTTGTTGCTCCCACTGTCGTATGTATCATATCCTACGTCCTCATGCTCAGAGCTCTCAGGAACAGCATGACAGATGCTGCCATCGCCAGGAAGCGACGGAAGGCTGTGGTCTTGATCATCACAGTGTTGGTTATGTTTGTGGTGTGCTTCACTCCCAGTAACATCATGCTGCTGGCGCACTACATCCTTCTGTTGGGTGGTGCCGAAAACAACTTGTATGGATTTTACATCACCACCCTGTGCCTGGCAAGTCTCAACAGCTGCATTGACCCTTTTGTTTACTACTTTATCTCTGAGGACTTCAGGAATCATGTGAAGAACACGTTCCTCTGCAGGAGCGAGAGGACAGTGGAGAGGATGAGGGTGTCCTTCAGTGCTTTGAAATACTCCAAGAAGAACAGCACATACACGTCTGACTCAGGGAACACAAGGAGCACTGAATGCTAGCGGACTGATCATTATTAAGCTGTTTTTAATCCTGATCACAGATTACTCTCAGGTGTAAAATATGTTATTATTTTGGAAAAACTGTTTTTTTTTTTTTTACAGGTCCCTTCATTTTTATAGTAGTTTCCTGGAACTTTGCAGGTTTGACTTGGTTATGTTTTAGGACATTTTCCAGAAAGAGAGGTGGTGCACAAGAAAAAACTGTTAAGTAGCTATAGTCCGTATGTACCCACTCATTATATGTGGATTCATAGTTGTTCATTTGTAAAACTTGTATTCTTAATAGTTCTTTAACGAACAGAAAAAAACTTACTTTTCAGTGTCAAACTACATATAAGCGTTTGAGTCTATCTTAAGAACAGTATGAATCCTTTTCCATATCAAAAATGACATAACCCTTTCAAAGAATGAACAGTTACTGTACACAGCAGCTACTTTTAGAATATTGTAGAAAATGAACGGACCGTGAACGTAATACTTTTTTTTTTGGTTCTTATTCTACTGTGACTTCCTCCACCTCAGGTTTGGCTCAGTATATTTATGGAAATTTAGGAGTCATCTTTGACAATGACCTCCTGTTTTTGGGCTTTGAACTGTCTAGATTACTGCTTATGTTGTTTTTGTAAATACATTTTGTTTTTTTTAATATATATTTTACAATACACTTGTTTTATGCACTTTGCTTGATGCAGTCCTCTGCTGTTTTTACTTGATTCAGCAGGGTATAAATGAATATGTTTATTCATTTTTAATAGGTATGTTCTTTTAGTCCATGTTGTAATTTAATTGACATGCATTTTGTGAACTTTTGATGTGCCAGAATTGAGACCCAAACCTTAAAGGGGCAAAATTAGCATGTTTTATTAAATATTATACAAGTTTGTATGTGTTTTTTACGTATTATTTTTACTTGTATAACTATATTTTAGTGTATCAATAAAATTAACTCTCTAACTAGCTGTTTCTTGACTGTGGGCAGGTTGGCCTGGCAAAGGTCAATTGTAGTAGAATTGTTTTACTAGAAGTTTCTCTGAAGAATCCAAGACGACGGAATGATGAATCTTTCTCTTTTACTCATGCCAGCACGGAGAAGGACAGAGTCGTCTACCGAACAACGAACAGTTTCAGCGTTTATACTGTAACTCCTAGCGGAAATTTGAATAAGAGAAGGCAATAAAGTAACACAGTAACAAGTCATAAAGTAACACAGTAACAATTCATAAAGTAATAAAGTACAGAAACCAACCAAGGAATAACCTTTTCTGACCCCCTACTAGATCAGAAACGGTCAGTTTTACTACCAGGTATCTTGTCTGATTTAACAACATGCCTGAGGCTTAGGTGTTTACAGAAGTTAAGGTACATGAAAAAAATCCCGCACACAATCCAGGTACTTCTTGTTTTCAAAACAATCCTGATATTACTAACCATTGCTGGCAATTCAGGGTTATGTTCTTAAAATATTCTTTTCCAAGACAACATTTCATCCCAATGATTTGTTCTGTGTGTAGAAACTTTCATTGGAAGATTTTTCATACCTCCTATAATATCACAAATGTCTTTCTTTGCCCAAGAGCAAAAATATCAACTCAATTGCTGCCATTTGGTGAAACTTTGACCTTTTTTTTCCATTTCTGGAATGGCATCAGCGTATTGAAGAAATATGTTTTGTCATCTTAACTTGTTATGGTGAATGGACTGCAATTATTTAGCGCCTTTCTTGTCTTCCGACCACTCAACGCGCTTTCACATCATAGGACACATTTACCTATTCACACACACATTCAGTGGTGGTAAGCTACCACATAGTGCTGGCGCAGCCATCGGGAGTGATTCAGGGTTCAGTATCTTGCACAAGGACACTTTGACATAGGAATCAAACCATTGATCTTACAGTTAGTGGACGACCTGCTCTACCTCCTGAGCCACAGCCGTTATCAATCTAATATAACCAAATAATGATGATTACATTATTTAGGGGTGTATGTCTTGAAATTTAAACCGTTTTTATACTTTTATCAGCATGCCTTGCTTCTAGAGCCAAAGACACAACTTCAACTTGTCCATAATGGAGCAGTTCATATTCTTCAGAGTAGAATCATAGTAGGTGCGGTCATACCAATCAGTTACATATTTACATTAGTTACTAGTTAACTTCATTATCATTTGTAGGAAGTTTTGATGGGCTTCCTTTCCTTACGTAAAAAAAGATTATTTTCTGCTTCATTGAGAAAATACTCAATATATTAAAAGATCATGACAAAAATTAATCGTTACAGTCTTATTTGAAAGTGTAGGAGACAGTACTGAGGCTAAACTTACACAATTATTCAGTTCATGACCTCTGTATTCATAAAATCCTCCCTACAGCCCAAGAGGACCAGGGGACCCTTTTGCCACAGAAACTGAAACTATTGAACAGACCACATTCAGTTTTAATGGAACTTAAAGTCTAAGATTGTGGTGCTTTGAACTAAATACTAACAGTGATGCTATGGTGCTAATGTTTGGTAGGAAGGTGTCTTATGTTTACCATCTTTGTTTAGTGTGTTAGCATGCTAAATTAGTACTAAACACAAAGACAATATGGGGATGATAGCAGTGGTCTGGTCATAAACAAGAAATACATTTTGACCCGATGGTAGCACTAGATGAAAGGCTAGGGGGAAGTGTTCAAAAAAGTTATAATATTTAATCATTAGGCGGACATGTACCAAATTTCATGGCAATTCAATAACTGTTGAGACATTTCATTAAAATCACCCATTTCAACCTCATAGTGGCACTACAGATGAAGTCAGGGGATAACCAAAGTCAGTGTGATTCATCCTCCGGGGGCCATGAATATCTGTACCAACTTTCGTAGTAACTGACCAGATGTTTTTTTCCAGGAAGTAAACTCAAAACCACAAATTTCAACCACATGGTGGTACTAAATGTGAAGTCTGAGCATTGAGGGGAAGCGAGGGGGATTCTGGGTAGTCATGAATGTCTGTACCAATGACCCACCAATGACCCACACAAACCCATTCTCCGAGAAACAAGGTGGCAGCACTGGCAGGCTAAAAATATAGAGCCATGTAAAGGGAAATATGGTTTGTTTCACAGGCTCATTATACATCTGTGAAACTCCTAACCTCAAGACCACACTGTCTCTTTCGTCTGTTTTTTAAAATACCAGCTGGTTTTTGCCTCTTTTTTTAATGCATATCTCTATTTAAACAAGTATACAACATAATGAATACAGTCGCAGAATAAGACACATGAACCATGCCAGGGGGGACTGAGGATAGAAAGAAAATAAAAGTCAATATATAAAGAAAAGAAAATCTTGTAAAGCTTAAAAAGGTTGTGTGTTTTAACAGCTTGTTTTGTTTGTGCATTCTGAGATTGAAGAAAGAAAAAAAGTAAGATGCATGAAAAGTAAATTAAAATTGGGGTAGATACAATCAGAAATGCAACATGGCAGTTTAGTCCATATCTGCACAGTGTGAGAACAGGAACTCTGTGCTCGTAACAAAAAAGGTTTCAGTCTTTGTAGATAAGAGTTGGTTGGTTTTGTACTTATGTGGCAACCAGACTTTTTCCCCAGCAAATACTTACAGTAAAGCAGAAGATCAGTATGACTAGAACTTGTAATGTCTTGTGGAAAAATATGACGAAGCTGCTGGTTTTTACGTCAACCAACACTGAGCTCTACATATAGTCAAAAGTGGGCGGTCCAGCAAATGACGTCAACGTAGCTCTGCAGGTAGTCTCGGGGCGTATCCTGCAAGGTCGGAGGTGTTTTACGACGTTTAAGAAGCTGTTGGAGGGAGAAATGGTAAAACACAAGTGAGCAGGAGACAGTGTGAACATCGCAGACATGGATTTAAAGTGTTTTTTGTCGCTCTTTTTAATTTTCTGCTGCTTTTCTGCCTCAAATGCCACACCAGGTAAGGCCCGTGTGTGTGTGTGTGTGTGTGTGTTTGTTTGTGTGTATATGTGTGTGTGGTTTCCTGGGGTTGGGTTGCTTTCATACCGACCTAATGAGACACGATTAGTCTCTTTGTATTCCCACGACAGTATTAATAAGCTCCAGGCCAACTCTGTTATTATTTAACTATAAGGTGAGAGTTGTCAAACACGATCAGTCATAATTACAGTGAATTGTTGGCAGATTATAGTTCTCACCTTGGATTGTGGTCAGCTCCCACACAGACAGGAGTGTCAGGAAATGTAGGTTAAACATCTAAAAATGTAATCGGAAAATAATAATAAATAATAAATCAAGAATAACTTATAAATGTATATCTAACCTATATATTTATAAGCTGAAACAAATAGTCAATAGATTTGGTGATCTACGGATTTGTGGTCTATTTGTTTGCTGTTTTAACTTTGAAACCTCTAAAATGTGAGGTTTTGCAGTTCCTCTCCCCTTTTATATAATTGTAAATTAGGTATCTTTGAGTTTTAGAGAAGTGCTCTGAAAACAACTATGTACCATTTTATTTTATGGGTCAGTGACAAATAAGGGTTTGCAACGTGATCAATTCAAATATATCTTTAAAACATTGTCTTAAAAGCAGTTTGTTTAAATGTACATTTTTTTTTAATTTTTGTTGGTTTTATGTCATTTGAAAAGACATTTGCACCATTTTTTTTGACCAAAACTAAATGCTCCTGAAAATGTCAAATGGTATAACCCAAAAATAATGATAAATATAAATATTTTATCCACCTACAGTGTATTTAAGTGTACTTATACTAATAATTACGTAATTTAAAAAAAAATGTAAATGGTTCCTCATCGACCTGCAAACTAGTTGATATGGTGTTTTATTGAGAATTTAGTGTTTTTAAGCAAGTTTAATTATTTGGTTCAAAGTTTTTTATGGTTACACCACTTAGACATTTTTGCCATAATCTTCCAATATATTTTCTCAAAATAGAAATGTTATGATGGTTCTACAAAAAAGAATGTGTGCAAGTTATTCATACGTTTATTTTCACATTTTAACCCCTTTAAATTTGACTAAACCACGTGGACACAAAAAGACGTCATTGGCCCATATTATAACTTTCCAAAATCATTGATTAAAGAAACAATCTACTACCTACTAATAGATTAGGAAAATAACCCTCTACAGTCCTACATTTAGCAAAATGTTTATCTGGAGTACTGTTGGTTGCTGTTGCAGAACTTTTTACCTTTTTATTATATTCTATTATGTACTGACATTTGTGTGTCTTCTAACAGGAAAAAAAGGACGGGGGTTCATCGGGGTTGTAGACCCTGAAAATTCAGACCTTGTTACTGTGGACAAGGCAGCATCCGACACACTGAAGAGTGGCCTCACTACAGTCTTCCTCCCAATTATCTACATAATCGTATTTGTAGTGGGGCTGCCTGCCAACGGCATGGCCATCTGGGTGTTTCTCTTCAGATCCAAGAAGCACCCGTCATCGATCTACATGGCCAACCTGGCTCTGGCGGACCTGCTCTTTGTCATTTGGACGCCCCTAAAGATTGCCTACCATTTTAACGGCAATAACTGGATTTTCGGGGAACCGCTGTGCAAAGTCCTGGTGAGCTTCTTCTACGGGAACATGTATTGCTCCATTCTGTTCATCGCCTGCCTCAGTGTGCAGAGGTACTGGGTCGTGGCTCACCCTCTGTCCCAGCAAAGGAAGAACAATAAACTGGCTGTTGGTGTCTGTGTGGCCATCTGGGCTTTCATTTGGCTCACCACGACGCCTCTGTACCTGTACAGCCACACCGCCAAGCTCAAAGACCCCAACATCACCACTTGCCACGATGTCAACATCATCGAAGATACCCTCAATCCTTTCCCTTCTGTCAAGCTCCCATACTTCTACTTCATCTTCATGGGTATGGTTGTGTTCCTCGTGCCTTGTATTGTGATCATCGTGGCCTATATTCTGTTGCTCAAGACCCTCGGGAATAGCATTGACGACAGCACAGCATCTAAGAACCGTCAGAAAGCTGTTATGTTGATCGTGACCGTCCTGGTGACCTTTCTAGTGTGTTTCATCCCGAGCAACATCATGCTGGTGTTGCATTACTCTCTGCTAAAGGACGGAGTAGTGAATAACGGTTATGCCTTCTACATCACCACATTGTGCCTTGCCAGCCTCAACAGTTGCTTGGACCCGTTCATCTACTACTTTGTGTCTGAGGACTTCAGAAACCACGTGAAGAACACGTTGCTGTGCAGGAGCAACAGAACTGTAGAGAGGATGAGAGTTTCTTTCAGTTCCATGAAATACTCCAGGAAGAGTAAAACATACTTATCGGATAGTGGGACCACTCAGAGCAGTAGCTGCTAGTCAAAGTAAAGTAGGGAAAAGACTGATGGGATGAGAAGGATCATGCCTGTTCCTGTACTAACTCGCCTGTACTTGTACTGAAAAAATGGCATAGTGCAGGCTTTGTGCCACTGGGACACAGGAGATAAGTCTGTGATACTGGAGATACCAGGTAACCTCAATCATCACAAACCAAAGATGAACTGTGTTTAGTTACTGTTAAGCAGAATTAAAATGTGATATTTTCTTTTTTTTATATAAGCTGGCCGGTTAAAGACTGCAACAAACTGTCAGGTTTAGTGTTTAGTGCTCTTAGGTGCACAAAAATATTTTGTAGTGTCTGATAAATGTGAGAAATGACTGACTAGTTCAAAGCACTGAACACAATTTAAAGCACATAAGACCAATAATAAAACATCCAAATGGACTTAATGTGCTCTAAGGGGATGGGACGAGCATTTATGCTTTTTATAACTAGAGCTTCAACTAATGATTATTTTCATTAATTATTTAATTGATCCGCCAGTTATTTTCTCAATTAATCATTTCGTCCACAAAACATTAAAAAAATAGTCAAAATGTCCAATTTCCAAGACATAGATTAAGACTAGACCTAGACTAAAGACAAGATTCTGTGAAAATGTCCATGGAGAAACAAGACTATTCTTGGACTAGACTTGCCCTATATGTCTTATTTAGTCCAATCAACATTAAGTCCAAATATATTCAATTTACTATCATGTTAAATGAGGTGAAAAAAGTAACTTTTAACATTTGAGAAGCTAGAACAAGGATATGTTTGGCATCTTTGCTTGGAAATGGACTAAAACTGTTAAAATGTAGATTCAATTGATTGATTACTGATCATTACAGCTCTAGTTATAACCTTCATGTGTCAATATTGCTCCCATCAAAACAAAAACAGAGAAGGCCAACTTGATATTTATTCTGGCTTTTTTGTTTTGTTTGGTTTTTTGTGCTTTTTCAGCGCATTCCTGCCTCTGAAGTTTGATCTCTTTTAAACCGTGTGTGCATTGCGCTTTATTATGAAGTGTGTGAATTTAAACCAAATGATTGCATTGTTACATTGTTTTTTAAATAAAATGATAAAACATGTTACAGTATCTGTGAAACTCCTTTTACTATGACTTGAGTGAGTGAGTCACTGTGTTGTTTTCATCATGTGTTTGGACAGAGATGTGACGAGACTCTCTGTCACGGATGATCCTTTACGCCTTTTGAAAATGTGAGGAATTTGAGGAATGTTAAGTGGATCTTCAGAAAGTGTACAGACCAGTTGAAATGCTTTTAAAGATTAACTCAGTTTGTGTTTTTGTATTCTGAGGGGGAAAAAATGGAGAGAAATGGAGGTCAGAGTTAAAGAATGTAAAAATAACATGATGAGGCACGTTGTGAGGATGAGTTAAATAGGTTATCCTCGCTCTAGTTTCAGTGTGTCAGGCTGTGTTTCACCCGTATGTGAAATGCAGGTAACAGTAAAGATTCAAACCACTTTTCATCTGCTTAATACAGCACATGTTATCCTCTAAAAGAAAATATACTGAGGACAAAGCGGCAGTGTGAACTCAAGTGAATGGTCTTGGTCTTTTGTCTCTAGATCTCAAATAAACATGTGTGTCTCCAGCACTAAACCCCACCCAAAGAGTCGTCCTCCTCCCCCAGGTAAACACACAAGCTGTGAATTGTGATCTCTTCCTATTTAATGACTGGTTCAGGCAGAGGTAAATGATTGTTGTGAAGGGTCGTCTTACCTTTTGTCAGCACTCTTATCACATTCTGGGGACAGAGAGCCACTCCCCGACCATGTTACATTCACACAGGACCTTTCAGGTATTAATCAGTTACTCTGTGTGAACAAGGCTGAACAAGAACACATTTTTCATTATGGCTACAAAGCATAACAGTTAATACAATGAAGTTTAGAGAAGGTAAATAGCTGCCAATCTGTTTTGATTTTTGTAAATTCCATTAAAACTTTTACAGAACTTTCCACAACTCTTAACAGTAGTTAACAAAATGAAGACAAGGCTCCTGTTAATCCAAATGTAACATCTGATACTGCTCCCACATGATGAGGGGCATTAAAACTATGCTTGCACTGTGCTGTTTGAATAGTGCATAGTGCTGATAGTAAGTCCAATAAACTGGCCAGAAATTAAATTTAAGTGTGTGACACAAAAACACAGTTGTTGTAACTCCACAACTTAAGCCTGTTGGACCTGAATAGGTTTGGTCTTCACAAACACAAAATATGAGGCAGTCAAACAGAAATAGTGTGCTGATGCCATTTTCCCTCAGGCAATAACAACAGACCTTCAGTCAACCATTTGTGTGGATAACCAATAAAGTGCGTACAACATATGTCACTTACAGCCAAATGAGTATTAAAATAAACAGAAACTCTGTTAGCCATTGTGAAGAAAGAAAATGACATCTGCCTTTAGATACAAACCTAAACTGCTATAAACCAATTTTATTCTTAAAATAATTGATCAGACAAAACAAAAAAAACCTGAAACATAACTACTACTAGCTACTTAATAGCCCCAAATGAAACATCCTGCAAAAAACTGTCTCATGGTTGAACTTAATTGATGTAATAATCAATTGAGAGAAATTTGATTAATTGACAAGTTTATGAGATACATTAAAGAAAAGGCTTAAGGTGATCTGAAACCCTACAAGTAATTTCCATACAAGTGTTGAAGATCTGGTGCATCATGAGTTAAGCAGGTAGTGATATTTCCTTTAGCAGACTTTAAGACCAACTATTATTATGTAACAATGACTGGTTGTGTGTACGTGATCGAAGTGTGCACACAGTTTTCCTCTGACTAGCAATTATGAAATGTTTCCACATGACGAAATCAGTATCAGCATGGTTTTACTGCAACAGCCATGAGAAGCACTTCTGGTATGGCAGGCATGGATAGTCACCCATTATCATAGGTTGTAAGAGTTTCACATGTACAGGCAGATTTCACTGCTCTGTGAAACACTTGTTTGCAACACATAGCTTCAGTGTTACTTAGATCAATGGAATATTTAGAAACGTTTTTACCATCACAGCAGCACGTGTTACTCTTTAATATAATGTATTAAAGATTGCTTTTAGAATCAAGTGTTTTCCATTGATATCTTAAAATGACTTAAACATAAAGCAAATGTGTGCTCAGACAAAAGATATAACCTTCTGCTAGCTCTAAATCTTCATATTTTCCATACAATCATGAAAGAGTATCAATATGTTCATATTAGTATGAACATGGAAATGTTAAACTAAAGTCTGTTAATCTTATTTAGCTTGAGCAATGTTTTATAATTCAGTGTTTTTACTATACTTCATTATGGTTAAAAAAGAAAAGGAAAAAAAAGTGCCAGTGGAGTTACTTCTGCAGTTGCACACACACACACACAGCCGTTTGTGTTGCGTGTTTGTGTTTGTGTTGCACATTTCCCTAATGCAAATGTCAGCATGCTTTTATGTTCTTGTAAATTGCAACGATCCTGCAACCACAGAATTAACATATAGTCATTTAAAAGAATTTTTATTTTAAAACAGATACTCTGATGAGTAATTGCACTGATAGGATCTGGTGCCACAGTTGCATTTATCAGCATCTATCATATGTGTCTTACGTAGGATGCTGGTAGATTACGCAAATAGCAGATGTTGAAATGTCAACACAGTCTGATGGGAAACACTTTAAAATCTGAACTTAAACCCCCTATAGGTAAATCTATTCATGTATTAAAAGAAGACTATTGGTGGAAATAGTTTCATTACCATACATGGGAATAAAACCTGTTTAATTTAATTTGGATCCAAGCGGACACATACGCCTGAGGCATCTGAATGGAACTTTTCTCATATAAGCCTGAGCTGTTGCAACAGCCACAAAAACAGAAACATGCCAAACCAGTTCTGCACATACCAGTCTCCAGTGAATAACAACAAAGAGAGAAGACCCACAGAGTGTGAGCCCAGCGTGAAGTATGTCAGAGTTCACTATGAATCAACAGATGTGATTCTAGATATAAATATAGACGTGTGGGTGTGTAAATGGTGTCTTTTGTATGTCTGTGTTCTTCTATGAATCACTGATATAAATTGGTGATGTAGATCTTTGTCTATGCTTGTCATGTACTGTTTGAAGCCTTGTTGCTCTTTGATTCCTGTTGTATAATAAAAAGTGACATCTGCTGGTGTGTTTGTGGAAGTGTAAGTTATACCCAATACAAGTAAAAGAGACTGGTCCCACAAAGTAAAGAGGTTAGCAGTTCATTGGAATTTAATTTAATTACCCTTTATTTGAGGAAATTCTGACTTCAAAAAGCCTCATGATTTTATGTTTTAATCCAATTTTTAAAAACAGTTGTTTCACAAATTCACCTCTACAGGAGAATTGCAGTAAGATATTGTCTGCAGCTCCATGAACACATTTAAAAAGTCTGCTAAAAGCTTCTCAGATCTGTAACCACTGATTCTACATTGTATGTGATGTGCTATTGTATGTAGCTTTTTATTTTGTTGTAGCCTTATCCTGTGTATTTTTTTTGCATTGTACTGTTTGGTATTGTGCTGTTACATAATCTTGACCTACTTAAGGTACTGCAAATGAAAATGAGCTATAAGCAAACTCTGGTACAGTACATCAAATGGTAACATTTATTTTTAACACTGTACATGGTCCCAAGGAAAAAAACCCTGCTGCTATGGATGCAAAAACATCCTTTAAATATTTAGTTTCTATTTTTTAAAGTTGAAGATCTTGCATGACACAGATTCTCCTTTTCCAGTAAAAGAATTTACTTTCAAAGAGAGGACGATGGATTAGTATTGGTCCCACGCATCATACTGGGACGCAGCTAAAAGACTGCTATTCATGCGGGTGAGTGAGAGGGTCGGTGCTGAGGAGGGAGAGAGAGGAAGAATGTATGCGCTGTAAACCATGGGCCATCAGCAAATACTCTAAATAATACGATCTATTTAATGAAATGTAACAAAACAACTCTCAAGTAAGTGGATTCATTATTTTTTTACTTTTATTTTTCATGGTAGCTCAAAGCATGTTACACATGTATGGAAACTGACCTGAGAATGCCATGGAGACAAAATAACAATACATCATCCATACATTAAAATAAATGGATCTATCTCTATGAACAAGAGATAAATGTACATGATACAACAGTACATGATAATCTACACTATACTATCATTGTACACAAAACTGACACAAAATATACTGTAATACTTCTCAACAACTTACCAGACAGTCAAGAAATGTTAGAGTGATAATCAGCTCCTAAACTGTGAAGCATATCCGTGTTCTGTTAGAGAGAAGATTTCAGAGTATGGTGAGATTATAATATCAAAAGGAGAGGAGAGGCAGACACAAAGAGAAAGAGAGGAAATAGTTTGTAGGAGAGAAGAGAGAAACAAAAAGAGCATGTTTGAATGAGAGTAGGTACAAAAGAGGAAATTTGAGTCAATGAGAGATTAAATCAAGCTCTCTAGTCTTTATTCCCTTTTATCTCATCTGGCTCTCCCGGGGCAGTTTAGCTGGACGGATTTGGCACAGTGTGGCTGCCTCCTAGCCAGTCCCAGTGAGAGAAGAATGGGGCAAAGTTAGTGCCGGGCCGCTGATGGTGAGCATCGTGCTTGGGCGCGCCACCCCAGAGGCCAAAGGGCACAAGGTTATGCATGGCCCACGGGAAGTCGTAGCCACAGTGGTCCTCGGTGGACACGTAGACGTTAAAGACCATGAAGCTCCATGTTGTGAGGCAGTGGCACTGAAGCAGGATGGGGTCAACTGTAGCCCAAAACCCAACACTGAATAACTCCCAGCCAGATAAGTATTGGGTGACCAAGCTGAAAGGTTGATTGTACTGGTGGTGCATGGCGTGGAAAGTGCGGTACAACCAAGAAACCCGGTGGTGTAACAGGTGCCAGAGGTAATACTGGAAGTCAAAAACCACCATGCAGCCCAGGATGCCCAGGAAGAAGCTCCAGAGAGTGGGTGCTTCACGAGGCAGCGGGGTAGGAGGCCTCCACAGCCACTGGGCGACTGCAGCAGGGAAGATGTAAAGCAGGTGGTTGTAGATGGTGACACTCAGGGTAGTCCAGATGTTAGGCCAGGTGATAGGACGGTCGTGATGGAGCCTGTAGCGGTTGATGCAGGGCCAGGTAGGAGCCAGCAGGTCCAACACGGTGTAGACCCCCACCAGGAAGAAGTAGGTGGTGACGGACAGGACCACAGGGAAGAGAGGGTTCCTTAGGAGGTCGTGGTGGTTCTGGTGGAGGTAGTCCCAGGCAGGCTGCAGGACCAAACCCTGGGACAGGCCCCCAGTCATGTTGCTCCCATCCGACATCCAGGATAAAGCCTCAGTTTTAAGTAACCGGCCTGTGCTCATCACCAAGACAGTGATTCTCTTTCAAAATAAGCCCAGAGGAGAGGATGAAAAGGATCTAAATGAAGCGAACGATCCAATCAGTCTTTATATAGGTTAAGTAACGGCAAATTGTCTGGTGGTGTTGTGCCAAATTGGACTGCCGGACTGTCTTAGGCTCTTATGTATGTTCAAGCCCCACCTCCACACCCCCCCCCCACCCCCCTGTGCTTTAAAAGAAGGCACTCTGTAAATGCCCTTTTTCATGGGCACAAGGACTGCAGCCAGGACTCAGGAGCCGGGCCACAACGGCTCTCATTTTTGACCCAAATCATGGAGCGAGAGCTTCCGTTTGCTGGTGAATTTGACTGCGTTACATAAAACAAGGGGCAGTGTATTTTAGCCGATAACATTAACAGAAAGAAAACTATAATACAGCAAACTATAGATTCACAGGTTTATAATTAGTATTTTAATGTTTCTGCTGTTGTCATTCTCAGATCAACAGAAACATATAAAAGCACACAAACAAACAAACACACACATACACACACAACATGGGTCCAAGAGAGTAATCAATCACTGAAAAGCTGTCAAATGAGACATTCATTCAAAAGAACTTCCTCTCCATTGCTTGATTATAGTTGGCATTTAGTTTGAGTTGGGTTTTTTTTTTTTAATGGAAAAAAGTATTTCATTGTTGAAAACTGTAAACAGCTCATGCTCACAGTTCATGTTTCTATGGTGTGAAAACAAAGGTTCTGTCATGAGCTTTATACTCAGACATTATGTCATCAAACTAATATTTTTCTGCTCTTAAGACTCATTTTTTCTTAGTTTGCATCAGAATCAACAGCTGCATGTAAGCAGTATCTCACCACAATAAAAACATACATGTCAAGTTTATTGATTCCCCCACATTCATTAAACAAACACAGAGACAGGAATCATTTTGGTGAACTGAGTGCTTGATTCAGAGTTGGCTGAATACAACCACATGTGTAAATGGAGGGGATATACAAATCTACAGACAGATATAAATATAGACGAATACAGATAAACAGATCTATAGGGCCAATGCATACACAAGCAGTACACAATACTGAAACTGCAAGCTAATGCCAAAGCAACATTTGCTTCTTTCTTTTGCTATTTAATTAATGCAAATTGTCACTTAACAGGAGGTGCAGGACAGTCTTGAATGATTTAATCACCACCTCACACAATCACACCACATGCTACATTAATCATATCAGATGTCCTTCATCAGCACCTGGAGTCTGCAGACGTCATGAAATTATAGATAGGCAAATATTTGTAATTCTTTTCTAAGCCCTTTAAGGATTTCTGGTCCATGTGGCTTAAAACTTGACCTCAGAAACAGCAGTTTTGCAATAAACATAGTTTAGCAAGACAAGAACAAAGTTCCCTGTAAACATGCCATCGGTGGATGGTGTAACAGAAACAGGATGTGAGTAGTGCTGTGTTCAGTGTAAACAGTGTGGAGTTGCTATAGGTGGCACAAAATAGAGAACAGAGAATAGTACAGCTCAAAATACTCATTTATACACCTGACACCTGGCTACATGTAAAGCCAAACACAAGGACTCATGATTGAGAGTAAGAACAGATTACAAATTGTAAGGTAGGCAGCACAGTTTCACATACCTCTGATCAGCCAATAGAGGGCAGTAAAACTCAAGTCTTCACCACAGACTGACACACAATAAAAATAAAGAGAAAAATAAAGAGAGGGTGATCATCTAAACAAGCTGTTTTAGAGGGAAACTTATTGGGTTTTTAATTTGATGCCTTAATATATTCAAGCTCATTCTTAATATTCTTAATTGCACGTATTGATGGGGAAGCAACGTTCTGAGTGATATGATTTGTATGTTTATTTATTTATTTTTAAATTAATATGAAGTGATATTGATTATTGTGATAGCTTGTTTTCTGTGTCTATTGGTCACTTTATCATGTGATGCAGTATTGTTTATTTCTGGTGTATTGTCCACTTAGAGTACCAGGTGTAAGTAATCTGTTTGTATTGTTTCTGCCCTGATGGAGACTCATTTTAAACAATATGCCCAACTAAATAAAAGCTTTTAAAGGGTAATATCATGCATATTACCAGGTCTATATTTATATTCTGGGGCTCTACTGGAATATCTCTGCATGATTTACAATTTAAAAAAACTTTTATACTGGTCCTTTATGCAGCCCTTCAGTTCAGCCTCTGTCTGAAACAGGCTGAATAAAAAATCATTCCTACTGCATCTGAAAAATAATTTTACCAGGTGAAGGACTTAATAGAGAAGACAACAGTGTTCAACATTTTCAACTGAGTGATGAAACATGCACAGGAAGCAGTTGGCATTAATGAGTGAGGAGGAAGTCAACAGCTGCAGCTGATGAAACCCTTTTCTGTGCCTGAGGGTGACGTAAAGGAAATTCCTGTTTCAACAACCAACACTGTTCAAAAGTGAATTTGATATGAAGACTGGGTGGAAGACTGGATCACAAATATGTAAAGAGGGAGTCATTAAAGGCCAGTGTAATTGTAGAGGTCAATGGCTGTGCTGAGTGCTGCAGCCTGTCTGGAGACTCTTATTACAACAGCCTCTGGCTTAATGCTTCCTTTGGGGCTTTAATATCAAGTCAAACCCCAAAGGAAAAACTGTGAACATCACTGGAGACAAAAATAACTACTAGCTCGAGGTGGAAGGTCTCACTATTGTCTGACTGAGCGTTCAAATAACAACAGTACTGCCACTTGACTCTCAGGAAGTAGTATGAGTGTTGGCACATTGTCAAACATGATAAGGAGAAGTTGTGTCAGCGTCACAATAATCAGCTGTTTGAGTGGATATAAACGGTCACAAACCATGTTTCCGCTTGCTGGACAAGTGTTGGTAGAATAAATGAGTGGAAGTGGAACTCCACTTCACTAACGTGCACCATGAGGTGTCTGAGGAGAGGGTGACAAGGTGTGACACTCCTCCCTTCATATCCATCGAGCTCTGCTGCCACAGCTCATCCCAAAACACGCTCATACATCAGTGAATAGAATAGCTTTAATGCACTTTTCGATCTCAACACGTAATGATGCATTTGTGCTGCAGAAGAAACTAATCTGGCCTGTAATGCCCGGATGTATAATGGTAATGGTGTGTTTATTTGTCATAGCAATTGATACAACTATGATACGATCACAAAAGCAAGGCTCAAGCAAATACTTTAAAAAATAGATAGATATATAAAATAGATGGCTCCTACTTCAACAACCAAATCAGTAACAACACACAACTATTGCGGTAATGGACTGATGTTACAGTTTGAGCTAAAACATGTTGGTTTGAGACAATAACACTGTGGATAAGGAGGTATCTTTATTTCAGAGGATTAAATTAATCAAGGCCAGTCATTGAACAGTGAGAAATGCTCTAGCAGATATTTAACTAACCCTGACAGGGTGAGAGCTGCAGAGACGATGAAGAGAAGCTCCTTGGTTACACTTACCTTTAACATTAATATAACCTTAATAAATGGTTTGTAACACACTCTAATGAAGTTGCAAGATCATTTTTATGCCTTTATTAACATATCTGTCCATAACAGATGCATGAATAGTTAATGAATGATTGATAGCATACTATAACATGGCAGTAATTTAAGTACATTATTATAATTAAGTATTTTTATTTTGGTAAGATTTTGAATGCGTTTCCCCAATATTAAATGTCAAGCAAGAATACAATCGTATCTCACATTGTTCAAGGTTTTCATTACCTGCATTCGTGTTCAGCTGTTTTGCTGTGACAGGCATAAGTAATGGTGCATATTCATTGTCAGATAGGGAACAGAAGTTTTTCCTCCTGTTGATCTCCTGCTGGAAATAAGAGAGGAATAATTTGAGATGTGAGCAAAGATACAGAGGTATGAAAATAGGCTATCAGTATCTGGAATTCTTCATCCTCAGAACTCTTTCTTTCTCTGTGTAGCAGCTCCTCGAGGCTTTGTGACAGCGTACGTTAACAGCACTGAAGGTATGAAAAGGACAGAGCTATGTCAGGATGCATCAACAGGTGCAGGACTACATCCATTCAAACAGCGCTGCAAGAGAAGAAGACAGTGAGCACAGAGCAGACCAGAGGAATGAAAGAACCTGAGAATACAGAGTCAGTGGTGAGATATCAGTGGGTTTGCATATATATGAGACAAAATAAAGGCAATTAAATGAATTTGTGATTCAGATTCAACATCCCCTGCACAGTCAGAGTAAAGAGGAGCATGTCCCTCTCACTACATTCACTACATGCATTTATTTTCACTCATATACACACACTGAAGTACACTACTTGTGCTTCAGTGCTGCAATTTGCTAACAAACTTGTGATTTATCAATGTATGGAGGAAACTTGGGATTTTTGGGGCCCCTGAGCAGTTTTTCCAGTTGGTCCTTTAGTCTTGTGTTGCCCCTATTTCTGTTGAGGTCACGCCAAACCTCGTAAGGTATAAGAATCCTTAAAAAGCCTTTCAAATGTATTTTAATACTCCTAACAACTTAATGTAGTACTTATTTTTATGCCTTTGCTCCAGACATCATGTTTTCAGTTTGTCCGTACGTCCGTCCCTCTCATTCTCGTGAACTTCAAATTTGGCACAAACATCCACTTGGACTCAAGGATGTACTGATTAGATTTGGGTGGAACGCTTGAGGAGAATTTCATTACATCTGGCACAAAAATTTGGACACAGATCAAAGGTCACTGAGACTTCACATTACATGTTTTTTGGCCATAGCTCATACGTTGACACTCTAATTATGACATCATTTCACACCGATGTCTAATAGGATAAAATGATGAAGTGATGATGTTTTAATATGTAAAAGGTCAAAGGTCAGCTTTGCTGTGACATCATAATGTTGTGCAAAAAGAACCCCACTTTTCTGGCTATTTACTCAGCGCTGTAACTCAGGAACAGAAGCAGAGACCATTGTGACCATATTTTATGTTTGGCCAGATACTGAACTGGTGACACTAATCTTGGCTGCCCACTTTGAAACTTAAGTGATTGTTTAGATCTTCTGTGCTGCTGAGTTGAAGATGTGTGTGAAGCATCCACGTGTTAGAAGTTTGCAGGAACATCCATATCTGAAGCATCATCTATGGTCATGGCTGAAACTTTGTGCTCTATCAGAATCTTTATTGGCCAAGCATGTGAACACATACAAAAAAAACACCTAATGCCTTTTATTAAATTCCTTCAAACTCTTCACTAAAAATATTAAATGAGTTTAGATAAACATGGGTGTAAACTACAACTTCACAAGGCAGTATTTCTAATTGAATATATGTACGCTACCTGTTTTTTTCTTTGAGGAGAACAAATGAAAGAATGAAAAGGAGAGTACACAGCAAGGTGCTTTACATTGACAACAACCCATTAACCCTTATGCTGAAAAAACATTCAGTACAGGGTTCCAAATCTTATCGAAAAACACATCCTTTGTTTTCATTATAAAATCTCAGTCTCTCTAATGCGTCTCATTTCTTTCAGCCACAAATCAATATGCAGGTACAGAATCCATTTTCCAAGATGTGTAGTATTAGTTTTACCACACAGCACAGTGACCAGAATGACCTTATTTCTATTTCCACTATCCTCTCACATTCATCCTTATCTTACACACACTTATCCTCTTTATACATACATGCATTCTCGTCTTACGTACATACAGTATTTTCTTTATCATATTAAATGAGAATATTTAGTGTGAAATCTGATGCACAAGTGAAAAAATGTACACATGAGGGTAAAAACACATCTTCTCTTCTCTCAGTGTTTATTGAGCCTGTCTGTCTGTATTGCGACAAAACATTTCAAAGCCTATAGGTGGAAGCATCATCTCCCATTGTCTTTGTGGCAACCTTGAAGATACTGCAGAGAACCTGAGGGACATAAAATGATGCATCATCTGTCAGGTATATAGGAGACCATTTTTTAACACCTTAAAGACCACATGCAGTGCTTTAAAATCCCCCTGTTTTTAGAGACAAGCACCTTCAAATATGAATTAAAATACAATGTGTTCACGGTATTAGTCAGTAGTAAATGATTGTATAGTGATTCCTTGTATATTGTATATTCATCTATTTATCTATTCAGTGCTGTTGTTTAACCTCTAGGGGGTAGACATGAATCTTAAGATAAATCATGGGTCACTTTCCTGCACAGTATTCACTATTAGCAGCTGTGAGGGAAACGGTTTCATCACCTTAATAAATGGAAACTTATTTTCGTGGCGGTGGCTGCGAGTGGAAGAAAAGTTTGCAAGCACACCTGACAGCTAACATCCCTCAGGTGTTGTGTTTGGGGGCTGAGGGCTAAAGAGAAGTGTTATTCTCTCCATTGTCAGTTATGACACAGTGACGGAGGAGGGACGATCGTGTTTGAGGGGGACCGTCGGACACAGAATGACAAAGGATGAAACCTGCTGTCGCTAAAAATAAACCGACACGACGTGAACGTGACGGTTGTGAATCAGAAGGTGAAACTGAGAGCAAGCAAAGAAAGTCAAGTGCAAGTTTGATGTGTGTGTGATTTATTTAAAGGGCACAAATGAAAACAAAGTACCTCAAAGAGAAATTAATAGATAAATAACTGCAGCAGACAAAGTTAAGACAATGTTATCATGATGTACAACTGATAAAATATTCTTTCTTTCAACCTTTATTTAAGATTCTTAGAGAAATAGTCGTTGATAGTGACCCTCATTTACTATGATGCCAAGATTACAATCATTCAATCAATTACAATTATCAAACAAAATCATTAAAAACGGTAGATAACATATATATACAGATATACAGTTATTAAGTACTTTGCTAAAGCATCCAAGAAGAATGAGAGTATTCAGTTTTAGGCAACTTTGCAAGATATTTCACGACTCTGCTGCACTAATGCTTAAAGCCATCCTTCCAAGATCAGTCCTGACATGAGGTACAGGAAGAAGCAGAAGCTGCAAGTCACTGGAGTGGCTGGACTTTAATGTGAAGATCTTTCGTAGCATCTCCCTGTCTGGTAAACTTCCACATCTTTCAAAAACAACATCCCAGTTTGTAATAAAAGCTTTCTGTTATACATTTCAAGTCTCTAGCCCAGGCTGAGATAATTCTGTTGGTATCACTATGGCACAATCAGTTATATTTTTCAGCACTTTAAATTCTCTCTTCCAAAACCACAGAAGATATCATACAACTGCTTTCACAGGCTGAGTCATACTCCTCATATTCGTGCAATTACCCTTTAATAGAAAGCTTTAATACATCTGAAAATGTCACTCTGTTAAGCTCAAAAAATCAAACCTTTTGTCACTAAGAGATATTTCATGCTGAAAATTACTTTTTTATATAATATATGTGACATCAGATGTGACCAGGTGGATGCTGAAATGAGTAAATGAGTCAATGAGTCAATGAGTAGTCTCTCAACTGGAAAGAGCAAACAGCTTTATTGTTATGTTCAAGGAATTTGTTTGTTAATTATTTATTTATTTATTAATGTTCAAGCTGTTGTTCCTCAGCTATCAATCAATCAAACTTTATTTATGCAGCAACCTTTCATACAGGCGAGTTTAGTTCAAAGTGCTTTACAATGAGTTGATTGACGAGCTGATAATGGTACAGAACAAGTGACAACATAAGGAAAAGGAATAAAAAGACCAATGCACACAAGAGAAAATAATTAGAAAAATTAGAAAATCTGAATAAAATAAGTAAATAAATAAAATGTAATAATTAAGTGAAATAAGAGAGAAAAGAAAAGGGAGTTATTAATATATAGTGCCAACATTAGTTACTGTAGTTCTGACGATGTGTCTGTATTATTGATATATTATCAATTATTGTCAAAATGTTATTTTTTCTGCATTAGTTAGTTAGTTCCTGCAAAGACGTTAAATATCGACAGGCAAATAAGTAATAATTGTTTTTGATAATAGGATATGTGTAGATGCTTGTGCTGGAAACCATGAGACTGTGATGACTGCTGCAGTTTTCTGATGTATAATCATCATTCAGTGTTATAATTTAGCAAAGGTGTCATATACAGTATCCACAAAGTATAGAGGAGAAAGCGTTGCCAGTGTATTTACTGGCTTGAGATTAAACACTGAAGCAGTGACAGAAGAAATACTTATTAAAGTGTATAATTAAAGTGTTTAGGAGTCCTGTATTCAAAATGTTAATAATGCACATTAATATTATCAGCATAAAAATACTTTAATTATTGTATACATAATAACTGATGCATTTCATATACTGTTGGGTGGTTTAATTTACTGTATAACATATATTTCATATCTATATGTGTTTCAGATCTGATGCACTTGTCAGTAAGGCTTTCTAATGTTAAAGAAGTTTGTAGTAATGTTTTCAAAAGTGCAATATTATCCACTGAAATGTGGAGAGGTTGAAATATGAACATGAAATATGTTGCAGAAAATTAAAATACTCAAGAAAAACTCATGATTGTTCTATAACTTTCCACCATTATGGATTAAGGGGGGGGGGGGGGGGGGGGGGGATCAATTAATGCAGTCGGTCCACTCATGCAAAAATAAAATAAAATGGAAACCTCAACTCTCCCCTGAGCAAAATACATCAAATTTATTCTAGTTAATATTTTCCCTTGTGCTGCTTCTCATTAACTCGCAGGGCACGGCTGTGGTAATTTTCCACGAGGACAGTCATGAAGAAAAGGACACAATTACCTCACGTGAAGTCCATGGGGCCACAGAAAGCCATAAAATTACAGCATCCGTGTATAACTCGCATACTAAAAGGAGCAAACGGTTTGCATGGGTCATACACAAAGATAAATGCATTTAGACACGGCTTGAATCATTAAAAACAGACATAAAAGTGCAACATGTGCCATTACTATTATTAGGGAATAGATTCAACACTTCAGATATCCGCTCCTTTAAATAAATACGAGTTCAGTTCAGTTCAGTTCAGTACTTTATTGTCCCACTGGGGGAATTTCAGCTTGCAGAAGAGCACAGATAAACAATGACAATACGCACAAACAGTACAACAATAACACCGGGATTTTGTGTAGTATTTGATGAGATAAGAATACGTTAAGCATGCATATTGCACTAGGGACAAAGGGAAATCGAAATCTATTGCACTTTGCTCTGGAAACCCTGTAGCTCTGACCTGAGAGGAGAAGAGAGGATGCTCTGAGCTCCCTAAAGCCGTCCCTAAAACCTAAAGATAAAAGATTTCTGATAAGGAGGACTGTTGCTTGCCGATGATCTCGCTGGCCAAGTACGATTTCTCTGACAGGCCTTCACCCGTCCTCCCTGTGAAGAAGTATTGCAAAGTGCTGGAGTACCTTCAATGGATGCAAACGATGCAGATGCATGTGAGGAAGCCCGTGCACGGCTCAGGGTTTGATGAATCCCCGCGGCGGGCTCCAGGGTTACACTGGTACATGTTTTGTTTTTCACTTGACGGCCTTGATTAAAACATGGAAAAGAAGACAGTTACCATGGGAGTCTCACCTGTGGAATTAATTATCGCCACAAGGATAGAGACCTGGATAAACTTAGCTTCCCCTCACTTCCTAATAAACAAGCTGTGCCACAACATCTCTCTCCTCACATCTGTACAGGACTCTAAGCAGGTAAGAACGCCTTTCCAATGGACAAATTACTACTCTGTTTATTACTTTTACTTGAAATAATGTTAGTTCTTGTTTAATCAAAGGCCTAAATCATTAATACATTCTCATTTTCAGAGTTATTATCCTTCCAGCAGAATGCCGACACAGCTCGAGGGTGCAATGGATGCACTGATATCAGTTTTCTACAACTACTCTGGAAACGACGGAGACAAATTCAAGCTCAACAAGGGCGAGTTGAAGGAACTCTTGCACAGTGAGCTCACTGACTTCCTCACAGTAAGTTATACTTTACAACATTATGGTTCTTCTATTTCTTTATACTGAATTTGTAGGTTAACTATTGTGGAATTTAATCCAGAGAGGTTGATATTCACTCTCAGCAACAGTTTTTATTTATTGGGAGTGTGGTTCTGTATTTGCTCATCTGATTTATAATAAAGAAATCCTAATAATTGACTTAGGAAACATGTTTTCACCCTTGGATGACGCACAGATGTTTCCTGACTTGCTTCAAAATGATATTCGACAACCAAATGATTTAAGAAACAAGCATTTTGACCTTGTCTAAAGGAGATTGTTTTCTCATTGTTCGCTATCCTGCTGTCAAAGTGTAACTGCTGGTGGCTCTCACAAATAAAGGATGGGGAGAGAGAGATAGATACGGTCATTTCAGATAAGCCCCCTGAGTCTGTGTGATAGCAGAGTGTACAAACCTGCGATTTCAAATGATTGAGACCAATACGAAAGCGGCCGAGGCCTCCTGACGCCTTCAGATATATTCTTTCTTCTCGCTCCTTGTCCTTTTTCATACAGACGGGAAGCCTCAGGTGCTCACACATCATCATCAGTGGCCCATATCGACTCCAAATATAGACACCCCCATGATGTCATCACATCCCTGTGGGCTATAGTCACCTCTGAGAATAGACGGTGCCCCAGCGAGGCACATTCGCCCTTTCTCCCAACAGAAAATGTTGACACGTGCACACCGAGGCTGTACCATTGTTTATTTTAGAAACTGAATAGATACTGTAGTGTTAAAAAGACGCGTTCATGCATGGAAACTGACACTCAGAGCAGAGGGGGGAGGGGGCAGCAGAGGAACAGCCGTGTCTGGAGAGCTTTATTTTTTTACATACTTTTAAATTATTATTCAGTTCAGTTTCAAATTAGCTTTGCTCTCATTTAATCACATTTTAAGTTTATTTCAGTACTACTTCTTTAATCTTATTCAAATTAGGCGAAGTAGTGAAGAAGCTAATTTGAGACAATTTGACAAACTTCATTTTTCAAGGCAACCAGTTCAAGGAAAATCATGTATGTCCACATTTATGAATTATTCTGAGAAACTAAACGATTAAATGCTGATTTATGGTTTGACTTAAATTCTCTTTCTTCTTAAGCTAAATATACCAATCAGCAGACGGCTATGGGAGCTCAAGTGCAGGGTAGAAATGTCAGTAATTCACAGGAGGCCTGAGATTAGAAATGTCTTGTTTTGCAACTGTTAGAGGTGACTTCTCCTTTGACCCTTACTGATGGAGGCCGTTTTACTCTCCCACTTTATCCCGTTGAGTACCAGGGGCACCAGTACACAAACTTTGTCGAAAATGTTTCTACAAATTTTACGACATCAGAAGACAAAGAAAATAAATTATTTCCCATTCTCCTATTTCAATTTGTTGTATTTTCATCTTAATTGTTGTTTTTTTTAAATTAAATGTATTAGTGTATATTGCTGCCATTTGACAGTGAAACAGGGTTTTGTTGAAAAGTAGAAAGCATGCAACTCAAATCTATCATGATAAACTAATAAATAAATCTAGTTTAGATTGTGAATTCCTGATCTTCCTGGAATTTGTAACAATGATTAAAAAAAATGCAAAATTTTGTTAAACTGTTTGTCTCCGGACTATAACTTTAGCTTCTCTGACCTTTAAAATAAACAACTTTGCCTTTAGTGCATTTGTCAGATTTTAATTTGAACCTTTTGCTCAAATTGAATGAGTGCCACAAAGCTAAAAGATCACAGTTGCCTCAGAGGTCAGAAGGTGGAAAATGAAAACCATGTCTTGTTTCTCAATCCTGGAGGAAATGAGCAAAGCAATAAATGTCATGTGTGATCAGCTGCAGCTCATGGGTCATTTAACAGCGACATCACTCTGCTCTCCTCTGGACACAAATTGCAGCTTTTGCCTTGGGTCAATATGAATCTTGGATGTTACTCATCCTACATGGACAGACTTATGTTTCCTATATCATGACCTATATAGGTGTTTTTAATCGTACAAACAGGGATCCGAAGGGTCGATAGAATTAGTTGACAAGTTACACGAGAATCCTTAAAAATACGTGACTAAAATGTATAAAAATGTCAGAGTTTCATCGCCCAGGCTGCTTATTTGTTGGATTAATATTCACTTCTTTTCCGTTTTTGTTTTTCAGTCTCAGAAGGATCCGATGCTGGTGGAGAAAATCATGAACGACCTGGACTCTAACAAAGACAACGAGGTGGATTTCAATGAGTTTGTTGTGTTGGTGGCCGCTCTCACCGTTGCCTGCAATGACTTCTTCCAAGAGAAGAAGAAGAAAACCAATTAGACGTCCGCAGGAAACCAACTGGAAGCCTTCGTCAACTGCAAATTGTCATATTTTTACTTTATATAACTTGAGTTTTTAAAAGTTGAAAAAATGTCATTACATTAAAAACAATATAGTAAATTTCCCATGAGTTGAATAATTTGTATTTCCCTAAGCATAGAATTGTGAATTTAATATTTCTAAATGTAGACGACCAATATTCAGCCTAGAG
The DNA here is from genome assembly GCF_963691925.1 of Scomber scombrus. NCBI lineage: Eukaryota > Metazoa > Chordata > Actinopteri > Scombriformes > Scombridae > Scomber > Scomber scombrus. The sequence continues at coordinate 6,260,201 of NC_084984.1, forward strand.
CTGTTAAACAGTGACTTTGTGATCTCCCATCCAAATTTTAGTCATTTTTATATTAAAATGATGTTAGTTACCAGAAATTACAAAGTGTTCTCGATAAGTCTGTCATGCGTTGTCTTGGTCTGGTCTATAATCATATTCAGAGCTGTATAACTTCTCTCTCCTGGTTTTATGTATGAGAAACAGGGTAGAACCATCATTATTACTGATTAATTTCCCTTTAAAAAGTCACCTTCTTCAGCTTAAAGTGTGACTTTAAATCCTGTGTCATCATTTCTTATTTTTTTCGCCCCAGCTGAGACTTTCCCTCTTGCTTGATTATAAGTGTCAGCTGTTAAATATTCCAGATTTTCCTATCGAGGTCTCGTCTTTGTCCCTCGTCAGCCTCGCTGTCGGTCTCTTTAGTCCCAGAGGAGAAATCCTCACGTTGCTGTGGAGTTTGAGTCATGGAAAAATGCAGACGTTTAACTCAATAAGTCAACCTTATCTTAGAGTGATAAGCGTTTCACCGTAGACTCTCTGTGCTTTTAAACATACTCGATGTTGCATGAGAAAATGTGGACTTTTTCATTTTTCTTCTTTCCTGAGATAAATGAGATAAATATTTAAATATGAAACATTTGTTTTGAACGATATTTGATTTTGAACATCGTCTTTTATTATGACAACCTTATAGAGTAAAATACATCACAACTAGTTGAGAAACTGTTTGATACTTCATGTAAAAATGAAATTAACGTTCAGTAAATAAAAACATGATATTCTCTTGAAAAATTGGGACACAATGTGTATTGTAATGTATGTTTGGTGTATGTGTGTAAATACTCAGATACTTTACTTAAAAGTACCAATACAACGATGCTTAATAACAGAAGCATAAAAAAAAATGTACTTAAAGTATCAAAACTAAAAGTACTAATTCTGACATGAAAAGGGGCCCAACTGGACTCTGAATCTGTATATGTTATATTTTAAACACTCCTAATATGTTTTGCAAAGAAAACACACACACACACACATCATTTACCCCCAAGATGTAGTGGAGCAGAAGTATAAAGTGGCATTGGATGGAAATACTAAATTAAAGTAAATGTACAACATTTTACTGACCCTTAAGTACTTGAGCATCTTTCCACAAACTGGACATGTGTGAGTGTGTGTGTGTGTGTGTGTGAGCGACAGGGACGAACATGTCTGAGTCTACACTGCTGCAAGTGTCCTCTCATTCAGCTTTCACTCACTGGACACCACAGACAGGTTGCGCTTTTGGGAAATGACTGTGTAGCATGTCTGGATGACGCATGGCGATCCCACTACGCACCCACCACCTGGGTCCGGCAGCATCAGCCAATCACACAGACACGTCTTCCCCTCCAGCAGAACTGCTGATATTCTCACCTTGGGGAGGACAAAAGTGCAGACTGGAGCTGTATTTTTTAAGGGTTTTCCTTTGTATGCATCATTTCCCAAAACACCAAACCAGACAGTTAATTTACGATGACATTCTCAGCTGTGACGTAAAGGAAAATTACTGAAACAAAATACAGTGGCAAGTGTGAAGGTTTTATGCGCACAGATGGTGCTTTGCACACACCGTCACCATTACAATGCAATTTGTCTATGATTGGCTGTAATCGAGCAGGATAATCAACCCATCTCCCATGAAATGATGCCATGCAGTAATTATGTTTTTTGTTCAATTCCTAAAAGGTTGCAATCAATCATAAGAATCATTTGATAATTTGTAAATGTGGGTATTTATATTCCAACTCTTATTCCAACTCTCAACGCTCCACTCTTCAAAATACTTGTTTCAATTGTGTCGTTATTTTCTTGTGGCTAAGCGTCATGTTCAGGACGGCAGAGTAAACTTCTCCTAATGATTGTAAAGTTTGAGTCATATGATGTGAGAATATTTAATAGTTTCCTGTACCAATGTAATCATGACACCTTGTTATTGTGGGAGAAAATGACTGGCAATCAAGGAATGCTTAACACAATGAATGCACCTGAGCTGCACAAGGTTTCCGTTTCCAGCCAGCAGACATGACGGAGAGGCAGATGTTTGTAATCTCAGTCAAGACTAAAGCAAAACTTTGTCTGTTATTTAGTGTAAAATGTTAAGTCAGAAGTGTCTTTCATGACTCTTTTATTAAGGCAGAAAAAAACAGCATCAAAGAAAATATGACGAATAAGAAAAGATGAGGCTCATGTATTTTTCTGACATAGCGAGATGGTTAAAATGAGAAGTGGATCCAAGCTGGGGAGGAGACGAAGAGAAACAGGAAAAAGACTTAATATACTGATCAATTACAACTTTTGGTCATATTTTTCAGTAAAAGGTTCATAATTATGGAACGACCTGCAATCAGAATTAAAAACATAAATCAGAAGTTTTCACTACTCTTCAGAGGAGTTGTTTACCAGACCTCGGGAACACATTCTTTTAGTTTTAGTTGGTACTAGCAAAACACAACTAACAAGGAAGAAGAATGCATGATACAAACAAGGCTAGGTCAAAACCAAGCGGCCGGCACCCGCAGGGCTGAAAAATGAAGCCAATGCAGAAGTGCCAAAAACTTGAGGCTGGCTCCAAAAGTGAGTCAATCCCCCCAATTTACACCTTGGTACAAAAAACTGTATTAATCTCTGTAGCTAATTTCCCCGCTCATGACCATTATGCGAGAAGGGGTAAATGTGTATATAACTCACTTGTTTAAAAGTTATCATTGAGTGAAAGGTGCTACCACGACGAGAACGTTGGTTAGGTAATGTAACAATGGTGTAACCAGGCGGGGAGTTCCGGTCCTCTGAACGGAGGCCAACGCAGAAGTAACTTAAAACTGCATTCTATCAAAAGGCCACCAGGGGGCGACCGTTTTGGTGTCTCTATACAAGTCAAAGGAGAATTCACCAACTTCTCGCTTGATTTATAGCCTCAGTAAACGTTTTCAAAATGTGTTTATGGTCTATCGCTAGTTTAAAGCCTTCTTCAATGCAGTATGATGTTCATTTGTGAAATTTTGGCCTCATTGATTTTATATTTGACGATAAAGCAGGGTATGAATTAGGGCGTGGCTATGTCGTGATTGACAGGTTGATTGGTTCACAGGTTCAGTCCATAACCAGATGTTTGATTTGAAAGTCAAGTCAAGTTTATTTGTATAACTCTAAATCACAGCAGAAGTTACCTCGAGGCTACTGACTGACAAACTCTTCAATCTGTGTAATAAAGACCTTCTGCAGTTGAGGTAATAAAGGCTACGGCCATTATTTGTGTGTTTGTGGTAGTAGATCATCGACTATATTAATGCAGTCTCACTTAAATTACCAGAGTTTTAGGAACCAAATTCAGCCACATTTTTCATACAAGCTACAGCACAGGCGTGTAACATTAATTTCAAACATGTCAAGTTTTGCCTAAATTATCAGAGTTTATTACCAAAGTTTTTGACTTATGTAACCTTAAATTAAACTCACATTTGTGTCTAATAATGAAAGCATGTCACTTACCTTGGAGGGATAGACGAAATGATCTGGTTAATGAATTCAGAGGTCTTAAATATCCAAGAGCAGCGAAATATTACCGTTAGCATGCGATAAATTTGGAATGAGCTGCAGTCAATGTGTGGGACGGCTGTAAACTTCCCCTGAGGAAGTAATAGAAGGTAGGTAGTCAGTGTGAGTGTGCAAAGTTATCTAGTCTGAAGTGGGATATGGTGTTGGGGCTGTTGGGGAACAACATAAACCCAACTCCTCTGTCAAACCTCCATAGTCATGATGAGAAAGTGCTGTGGACTAGCTTTAGATAATTAAACCCAGCAGCAATCACCAAATGCCATAATTCCTCAAATTGCAATTAGAAGAAAATCATCATTTAATAAAATTGTGAAACGTGATTTTGTAGAAGTGGAATTTCAGCCAGAAAACTTTGCAGCTCAACTTCACTCTGTGTAGTTAGATTGTCCTTCGTTAGTCCATTGTGTGCATAATGCATTTGAAACATGAAGATTTAATGATTTAATTTAACTAAAATTGATGCAAGGGAGCAGAGGTTTGTGGTTTTTACAGATGCTAACGGCATAGAACAACTAAGCTATTACAAATCTGTTAAAAGTAGACAAAGTATGTAATTTAATGTAAGTTGGTGACTATATTTTGACAATATAGCCCTATTTCTTGGCAAAAAAGCTTTAAAAGTGAAATCCTTTACTAACATTACAGTGTTATATGCATCTACCACTGTAATGGATACAACCTGAACTCATACTAACAGGTTTATATGTAATATGTTTATCTGTATGGTCTTTGTCATATAAACTAATATTCAAGTATTGCCCTAAAATAATAAATATATAAATAAATATATTGTTGATATGTCATTTTTAAATGCCTGCTTCTGCAGAATTCCCAATGTACTTACTGTTTAGGGTCAAATTTGACCCATTTTTACATTTGAGAGTTGTAAAAACACCACAAACACATTTCTTTTAGGCAGATTTCTCCTAATATGACCCAGATTATACAAAAATGGAAATAAAATGCATAATATTTTTATTTTTATGCTACTGATACGCATTTTTGTATATGCATAATGTCCAAATTTGACTTGTGTCCATTAGAAAATTCAAAAATGAGCATTTAAACATGTTGTTATATTTTTTATATTCTATGAAATGTGCTCCTGGACCATAATATTGCGATTCTAAATGTTATTTTTCTATAAATTAATAGAGTGCACTGTTCATTGAGGATTGATTGATGGGGAATTTTTTAATGTGAATTGGAGTAGAGACATAATATGAACAGTATGTAAGGGTTAACGTATATGAACAAACATAGATGGATGGCATATATATTAACATTTCTATATAGACAGTTATTCAGAGACAACATTCATAACATTCAGAGCTTTCTTTGGTTCAGAGGACAGTTTCTCCTCACTTCAAGTGTCACTCATCCAAATGTAGCTGCTACCTGCAACGAATGTCTTCAGAATATGCCCCGAGCCCTTATCTCCCACATGCTGTCCGTTCTCCCGTTTCGTCACTTTGTGCGTCACTGTTTGTGTCATAACTCCTCATTAGGAGTGACCTGTGTGTGTGTGTGTGTGTGTGTGTGTGTGTGTGTGTGTGTGTGTGTGTGTGTGTGTGTGTGTGTGTGTGTGTGTGTGTGTGTGTGTGATGGTTTCTGGGTTTTTCAGCGTTTTATATACAGCCGCAGCTGATGATAAGGATAGTGAAAAATGAAGGAAAATTGAATGTGATTTGGACTCTGTGAACCTTACACATTTTAGACCTAAGAGGGGGCCACACAGCTGCAAGTGTTAACAAGGAACATTGACATTCATGGTGCGTTTATAGTGTGTGAATCAGTCTGCACTGTTAAGATTTTTAAATCAACAATATAAAACAAATAAAATAGGCTGTTGTAAAATTTAACATTTATTCCTAGTAAATGTATGTTTCAAATGCGTGACTGTGACACAATACGGGAATCCAGATCTACATCTAAACACCGGAAACAGGAAAAGTATTATAAATGTATTTTTAAAGGAGACTTTACATCTGATACAGTAATATTGAGAGGATGATAATTTTTATTAAGACAGCAGGACGCGGCTTCTGTAATTAGCTCTTGAGGCAACCAGATGTGAGGGATTTGTACGCTGTTGTTGGCCAGGCTACTAACATCCAGGACCTCACTGATGAATCTCACAGGGGCAATTATGAAGATTTTTGGAAGGATATTTGCATCAAGACACAGTATCGACAAGATTTGGAGAAAAAAAGCAGAAGAAGAGGACAAGAGGAGAACTCTTTACTCAGTAAAAGCTAAGAATATTCCCTTGTTTAAAAAAACAACAACTAAATTATACTTTTTTGTAGTATAGTAGTTTACTTCCATGTGCACCCATGATTAATGCACATAACCCGCCTTTTTTGACAGGTCTATATTAAGGTAAAAAAGTATTTAAATATAATTAATTATAACTTTAGCACAGTCAAGTGCACTTACATGTTGTCAAATACTGCATATTATCAGTAGTACAAAATCATGTCCAAAATAGTACAGTATATAGCCTACTGACATCATAGCATGCTTTTGGGTATAACTAAAATATGTGTTTTTACATATTATATAAGTAAAAATGCATGTATTTTAACATGTTTTTAATGAAATATTTAATAATGTATCTGACAGTGTGATTTAAGTAGATTCTAGCTTTTTTTTAAAGAAGTCAACACAACAATCGCATTTAAAAAAACAAAAAAAAACATGAATTATCTGCCAGCTTGTGCTGAACAAATATGTTGTGCAGAATAACATTTTTTGCTTAATGTATTTAGTTTTGCATTTTATCTCCAATGGGTTTTTTTTAACAATATGCTAATGAGCTCAAGCAGGGCCTTTGCATTTTTAGGCTATAATAACAATTAGTTAGCTATTTCATATTGACCACATTCAGTGCAAGATGGAGGATGATCCTTTTACAAAGCATAGAAAGTGTGGAGCCAGAATTTTCCACACAAAGCTTGTTTTCTCCTTAAAAACGGTGTGGCCATTCCTCGGGGGGTGACGATCAGACAGCAGTGAAGAATGCCGTCCTGCAGCTCCCGTTGAGTGATGTGCAGCCTGACGTGTTTCCTACACTGGAACAAAACGGTTTTGGAGGGGCTTTGCATCACTTATAGTGTTTCCTGTGACTCATACCACACTCATAGGTATGATGGTCATGGGAGAAATCAAATCAACATCAAACATAAAATCTAGTTGTGTTTTAACACAATATATTCTTTTTTTTCTTTTCTTTTTTCTTTATATTTTCCAAAGTGTATAATTTTACCTTGTTGTGCACTTTTGTTGTGTGACTTACAGTAAAGTACAGATACTACCAGAAAAAATTGTGTTGAGACAACAGCCCAATTTTTAGATAACAATGAATAATTACATCAAATCTAACGTAATCCACATGGAAATATAATAATAATAACATCTATTTGAGCCAATATTGGAGGTTCAAAGATTTAGAATATGTCACATAAAGTCCCCGATGCTCAAATATTTGCATTTAGGGTAGTTTAAAAAGTTGAAGATAAAAACCACTTGATGAGTACATTATCAGATACATTAAGACCTATAACTGCAAAGGAAAAGAACATATTGAAATAAGATATATTAAGGCTATTAAAGCAAAAAATGTTTAAAATGGATTTATGAACATGAAGAGGAGGTGTGCTTTCAAAGGCGCTGCACTCTAAATATGGAGTCTCTGTATCTACTTGAAGCCCCCGCTGAGTGATTAACACATTATTGATAATATTCTCTCTCAGAAAAGCTAGATTCAAATGTCAAGCTTGATTTTTCTCAATTTGTAATCTGAGTAACGGTGGAGATCAGTAGAGCCGTCATCATCACAATCAGTCTGTCACACTTCCTTTGAGCAACATTTGTACTGTTTTGTATTAACCCTTACATCCTGTTCATATTCTGACTCATAATTAGTCTCTACACCAATTCACATTCATACATTCCCTAACAGTCATTAATAAATGTTTAAATAATCTTATGGAGAAAAGACATTTAATAGAATATGATGAATACAACATGTTTTAAGGTCAATTCTGTACATTTGAATGTGTATCAGCTGCACAAAACAAAAAAAATTATGCATTTTATTTTAATTTTTTTTTATACTGTGGGTCACATTAGGAAAAGTTTGGTTAAAAGAAATGTGTATAGGGTGTTTTTATTGCTCTCAAAGGTAAAAATAGGTCAAATTAGACCCTGAACAGTATGTAAGGGTTAACATGGTGTAGAAGATATATAATGTATACTGTTTAATACTCCATAAAAATGACATATAGACCATGGTGTCTTATCACATTCATTTCATAAAGTGAACGAGTCATCAAGCTTGTTCATTCATCTCGTCACCGAGCACAGATGGGAGCTGCATGAGAAGGTGTAATAGGTCAAATTTTCAAATATCAAATATATTAGAATAGAATAATAATTCTACATTCATGAAATAAAACATTGAAATATGTCAAATGTAACCCTTGAAATATATATAAATGAAAAATAAAAATAATGGCAACCTTATTTCCTTCTTTCCTTCCTCGTTCTTTTCTTCCATCCATCTTTCCTTCCTGTGTTCACCTGTCCTTCATCCCTTTCTTCCTTCTGTCCTTCCATCTGTCCTTCCTTCCTTTCTTCCTTCTGTCATTCAATCTGTCCTTACTCAATTTCTTCCTTCTGTCCTTCCATTTGTCCTTCCTCCCTTTCTTCCTTCTGTCCTTCCTTCCTTCTGTCCTTCCATCTGTCCTTCCTCCCTTTCTTCCTTCTGTCCTTCCTCCCTTCTGTCCTTCCATCTGTCCTTCCTCCCTTTCTTCCTTCTGTCCTTCCTTCCATCTGTCCTTCCTCCCTTTCTTCCTTCTGTCCTTCCATCTGTCCTTCCTCCCTTCCTTCATTCTGTTTGTCCATCCTTCCTTTCATCCCTCTCTCCTTCCTCCCATCTTTCCCTCCTTCCTTTCTTCCATCTTTCCTTCCTGTCTTCTTTTCGTCCCTTCCTTCCCTTCCTTCTTTTCTTCCCTCCTTTTTAATGGTCTGGCCCACATGAGATTAAATTGGGCTGTATGTGGCCCTTGAATGATGCAATAACATATTGAGAGACAAACAAAAATAAAGTTTATGGTCTTTTCACTGGATTTGATGACAATAAGTAAAAATAAGAGTAAAAACAGCCTTTATCCCACTATAGCACTGAAAACAGAGCACTATCTCTTTAAGCAGCAGCACATCTTGCTTTATATCCACGTCTTCTTCTTCCTGTAATATTCAAATTTAAATTAGTGCTAGACCAGTAGAGGTGCTTATCACTGAAATACATCTATACACACACACACACGATCACACACATGCAGTTTTCATCACGAGCTCGTTCATCACTGGCTGTAGCTGAAGGTGTCTGTCATTGATAATACACCTGCAGGCCGTTAATCACCTGCCGCCCCATTGGCTTCTACCACTCAAACCATCATTTTTAGAGATAGCGCCTGCTGTTCTCTCTGTATAATGACAGCGAGGGGTGTTTTTTATACGAGAGGCGGACGTCAAAGACCGTGACATCACTCTCCACATCTTAAGGGATGATGAAGCGGTACTTGCTCCCCTGACAGCATGAATGGCATTGTGGTTGTTTACCAAGACTGAATCCAGCTGCTTCATCCTACATGTGTCTTAAAAACAAACCTGACATTTTAAAAAAAAAAGGGAATATTTTGACATTTTTTGCCATGAAATTATTTGCTTTCTTGCAGAGCTTGAGGAGGAGATTGATAACTCTCCGATATAATGTGAAACTACAGCCAAGAGATGGTTAGCTTAGCTTAGCATAGAGACGGGAAGCACTCTGTTCAAGGATAACAAAAACCATCTTCCAACGCAGCTTAACACATCTCATTTGCAATGACTTCCCGGAGTCTTTGTCGTCGTCATCAGGTTGCCAGGCAACCAATGTGTTTAATAAGTACATTACTGCAAATAACTGATACCTCCTGCAGTGACTGATGTGTAAGAGTCTATAACTGTAATAATCTAAAGGTTAAAATGAAAAAAAGCACATTCCCTTATTAGACGTGGCTGCTTTGTGGAGAATGTAACACATTCATTATCACTATCAGGAAGTCAGATGTTCATTAGCAAAACATCTTCTTGAAAACTAATAAGCAAGAAAACTGAGAAGTTGCTAAAATATCCAGCTGTTATCACTTTAAGCAAACAGTGTGATTGTAATCTTTTACAAACCGAAAAACGAAAAAAGGAAACCAACATAAACTGAAACCATATCTAGATCCCTACAATAAAAACACAGTTACATTGATCATCAACTTTCCACGTTCCCCATCTTAGTTTACTATGTTCGTATTTTAACATTTGCTAACTAGTGTAAAACAAAGTATATGAGGCTGATGGGAATGTCTTTAGTTTTGCAGATATTTTCTCATGAACAAACTGACATTTTGATGAGATGATGCTAATAAATGCTGTGAGATGATCACCAAAGTTAAAATACAGTATATCCTAAGGCGGGCATGACTGTCTGTAACGAACTCTATGACAATCCATCCAACAGTTGTTGAGACATTTCCCTTAAAACCACATATTCGAACCTCATGGTGGTGTACCAGGAGAAGTCAGGAGATCACCAAAGTCATTAGGGATACAAGGTCTGCACTGTCCATGTAGTAGATGTTAAGATGTTTCACAGGATAAGTGAAGACTGTAAATTGCTGAGGATGCCAGAGGAAAAATCAGGAATCATCGCCAAAGTCAACAGGATTTGCTCTCAGATGATCTTGAATGTTCGGTAGGGCTGGGCAATATGTTGATATTATATTGATATCGTGATATGAGACTAGATATCGTCTTAGATATTGGAAATTGCAATATCATGATATTGCATCTTTTCCTGGTTTTAAAGGCTGCTTTACAGTAAAATGATGTGATTTTCTGAACTTACCAGGCTGTTCTAGCTTTTCTATTATTTGCCCTTTAACCCACTTACTCATTATATCCACATTACTGATGATTATTTATCAAAACTCTATTTGTGTAAATACTTTGTGAAAGCACCAATAGTCAGCCCAGCTTTAATGTTTGTACACAGTTTCATGGCAATCCTTCCAATAGTTAGATATTTCAGTCTGGCCAAAAGTGATAGACCTGCTGACCATCAGTGCATCACAAGCATGGCTATAAACAAGGCTTGTATATGATCATGTGCATGTATGACTTCAATTCAACTGAATGTTTAAAAATTGGTGGTTAATTCATTAAAGATGGATTAAAAAAGAACAACAGCCACTATAAAGGTAGTCGCTTTGTTACTCAAACGTTTCAAAATGTGGAGTTCATGTCTTCCCAATATACTTTTATACACTACTGAACAAACAGAAACAACGCTGTCTGGGAAGGTGGAGCAACAAATACCTCCCATATGTGTTCCTCCACTGAAACTAATGAATTGAAAGTAATTTAATGGAGCAGTGCACAGAACAGATCGGCAAGAATTCCTTTTTGAGAATGGCGAATATCTAAATATAGAAATACAAATGTTTGGAAAATATACAAATATTAATCTGACAAATGGCTCGGATGATAAAACTAATTGAAAATGTAACATATATGCTAGTTGGATTTACATTTTTCAGTGTGTTTTGCAATTGTGACACTTGATATTTTTTTATAAAACAGGGCTAGATGAGGCTAAATTACAGGTAAGTAAAGCTTTTTAGGGGGAGAAAATGACACCTGGAGAGACTTGAATGTAATTGTTTGTTTGTTTTTTGCATTTACACAAAAAATCTGTTTGCTTTTCTATTCAGATTAACTTCACTACAGAACAGTGTTGTGCCTGTTTATGTGTTTTAATGTGTGTGAGTGCTGCAGTGCTCAGTTTTGCTTCAGTATTAAAACACTTTGGCGTAAAACAAATAAGCACAAAACCAGTTGGGTGCTTAGTCATGCAGTATAATTTTATTACAAAAGTTTTTTTATACAAATTTAAATGCATAATGGCAATGAATACTTTTATTTAATATATCGAACTCTACCTACTGCCCTCATGTGGCAGGAAAGTACTTGTCTCATGTATCATTCAGTAAAATAAATAGAGTAACATTCATTTTAGCACCTTTCCTTTTCAAGAATGCAGACCATGAACCCATACAGTATATAACGCAACATCTGTGTCTCATTTTAATAAATATACACCTTTAAATAAAGCAAAAATAAAAACAATAGTAGTTCCACCAAACACAAAAGGACACTTCATGGAGCTTTATTAAGCAACAAACAGAATTAAATAAAAATGTGGGGAAAAGAAAAAGATCAATTGAAATCCAGTGAATTTTGGAGTTTGACTATTATAATATCTTTGTGACCGTATGTGTCTTAATTTTCATCTTTTATCTTCTATGTTTATGTCTTTGGATTTAAGACATTTCACCTAATCATAGGGACAGACTGAGGTGGATCTTTGTTTTTTTTAATAAAATAAATTTTTAAAAATGTTTACAGTCAAACGATGACATTTGTCCCATTATGATCCTGATGGGGTCAGTTACTAAAACAGAAATCTTCCACATTGTTGAGTTTGATCGTCTGAAGTTCCTGGCTGTCCAGCAGCCTGTAGCTGAAAGACACTCGGTTGACAAACCTCCCGCTGGAGACCATCCTCACCACGGTGTTATCACAGCCGATCTTCATGTGGGCTGCAGGGAAAGGAGAAGGAAATATCAAGCCTTGGCTCGACCGCAGTGATGAATGTGTAATGAGGAGGGAAGGCAGAGTAAGTGTGTACTCACTGGGTCCAGTGAAGGAGATGCAGAGGTCTGTGATTGGCAGCAGCTTGGACGTGTCGATGCCATTTCCTCCCAGCAACTGCACAAAATCTCCTGAATCTGCACAACCCATCATGGACCTCTGTGGAGATCAACATATGGGTTTAAAACATGTGGAAACTACTGACCTTCAGTAGGATTCAGTGGATATTCATCAGTGAATTTACTGACATGCTGCATCTGTTATAATACTGCTGAACAGCATAAATATGAAATATAACAATAATCCTGCTGGATCCTGTCAATAAAGTTATGTTTTAGATATAGAAAAGATCATATGATTTTTTTAGGACAGGTATTATGATTTAATAGTCCCCCTCTGCCTAAAATGACCTATCTTTACACGTGTGACCTCTTGCACTTGCGTGAGTAAATTAACATAACATTACCTTGTTAAGATGATATTGTGAACTTCTTAGCAAACAGTTTATTTACAAGTCCAGCAGACACGAGGGTAACCACATTATGACCTGAATGCAACAGCTACTTTTAGCTCTATTTTTGGTCTCCACCAACTCCTGATAAAGATATGTCTCTATGTCTCTAACTTTGCTAAATGCTTCACTATGTCTGTCACTAACTTTGTCTGTTTGCTGTTTGGTGTTGGGCAGGTAATGTACAGTGGGGTTTTTTTTGTTAGAAATTTCCCACTAAGCTGCCAGACAAAGCTGATGGTCAGGTATGAATCAAAACAACCAATGAGCTGAAAGATGTTGATCTGAGGGGAATTGCAGATATTCCTCTGTGAGTTTGCAACTGCTAGCAACACTTTGTTATATAATCACAGTTGCTTCATAACAAACTAATGTCTGAATTAAATTACTTTCTACTCAACATCAAAAATAGTATGTGACTGAGGCGTTGTTTCTGGAAAGACACGTTGGAGTTACTGATGTTTTCCAAGTACAATTTTTGGAGAACATTTCCATTAATCTCCATTGAAGTGGTGTTAAACTTTGAGAAAACGTGTGGTGAGAAGAATCAAGACCACATACACTACCAGTCAAAAGTTTTGGACACACTTTCTCATTGATGTGAATGGGAAAGTGTGTCCAAACTTTTGACTGGTACTGTAGTTCATAGTAAAGTGGATATTAAATAGAAATCAATGCATTTGTTCACCTTTGGCAAGTTGTTGTGGTGTCCCAAGCTGAACTCTGAGATGTCGATCGCCACTGGATATATGATGGAGAAGCTGCAGTTTCTGTGCTGCTGCGGGATCACCACTGAGTAACTGCCCTCTGGTGACTGGGAGATGACATTACAGGCTGCAAGGAGACAAGGACATACATCAGGAGCAGGATTTTTCCTTTAATGGATTCACAAATAGGAACATAGACAAGGATGGGCACACATACATGAATAATATACATACAAATGAGTAACAGAGAACATGTACAGGCTCTATGCTTTGTTCCGAGGGTCAAAAAAGGTGAATTAATGATGAGCAACTGCCTTAAAAGAGATTCATTTAAAATTAAGTGGTAGTTTTATTTCTGATTATTCAAATTGAGAAGATGATTTTATAACAATTGAAGGTTATTTTAAAAGGCAAACAGATCAAAAAATCAAACTGAAGGTAAAACTCTGATGAAAGGTCGCTGCACAGATTGCTGCCAGAAAATGTTATTTAATTGAGCAACTTTTTAATCCAACAGAGACCTTCCTCCGGTGTTGTCAAATATGAATCAAATCAATTTTACAATCAAAAAAATTATGCATATTTTTAAAAAATCATTGCACTGAAACATCAACACATTTTGGGTTCAGTTTGGTTCTTAGAGTAGATTTAGTTTTGTTTTTTTTGTCCTGTCCTTTCATGTTACTGTAGGACAGCATTTGCCCTGTGATTATGTCCCTGGTCCAGAAACACATGCAGTGATGGCAAACTGTCCCCTGTTGGTGCGCTTGATGACTAAAAAGCACCCTGCCAGGCTTGTATCATCACACATTAATCGTTGCACAGATCTGATCAACCCTTTATACACAAAGAAGTCCCAGAGTGGGCTAGAAGCAAAAGTTGGATTTGTATCTGATTATACAGAAAACTCACGGAAAGGGTTGATGACTTTCCTGATGGTCAGGGTGAAGCCGCTGCCGGGGTTGTGAATGCGGAAGAAGATCATGGCCACGTTCTGAGAGGAGAGCACGCTTCTCCTCAGAGATCCCGAGTCGCAGTAATCCACATAGCGCTCATACACAGGCAGCGGGTGATCCTGGGAGCTGGGGAACTTCTCCCCTTTCATCACCCAGCCGTCAAACACCTTCATTAAGCGGAGGAGAAGGTGAGAGTAGGATTTCAGATTCAGTCAAAGATTTTTTCTAAAGGGGTTAACATGATGTGATGAGTGTGTTTAGTTTAATCTTGTGTTGTGGGAAAGACATTAAACTTAATACTTATAAGGTTTAGACCACTATGTTAAGTTTAGCATGTGAGAAGCATCAGTATACAGCCATGAAGGGGAAGGTCACCTATAGTAAGACAGACAATTGCATTAAGTTAAAGGAGCTTTTTCCTCTAATCAGGAAGTGTTTCTATAAGATTAGTCATGCAAGTTACTGCACAGTGAGTGACCTAAGTGTTTGGTGGCATGAAACTCAGGCAGAGACTGTAACACAAAAACAAACTCACATTTCATCACCATTACAATGAAATATATACAGAATTATCAATGGGATTACAGGAAGATTACTAGAGACATTAATGGTGCAGTTTGGTGGGTAAATGTTGTTGTGTGTGGGAGTGGGGGTGAGTTTACCGTGATGAAGTCCCCTCCCCTGCAGTCGATGTCAACACTGTCATAATCCACACTGATCACTTCATTGGGCTCTGCTATAAAGAAAGCGGCACAGCTGAGCTGAGGACGCTCCGCTGTGAAGGTGAACTGACCCTCTACTGCAACCATGTCCAGACAACCTGAGGGACAATCACACATGGATGTATTTGTGAAAACAGAATAAATGTATATATAATAATTAACTAAAAAAAATAGCCAGCATAAGGTCAGGAGGTTTTTTTCAGTGCTCAAAAGATGCCCTCCCCTTATTGTTCCTTTTTACTTGCTCCTGATGTTTCCTTCTCTATTCTATCAATCAATAAATGCACATTATGTCAATAAAGCTAATTGAAATTGAAAAGTCCTACTTCAGATTTAAAGTGTTTACTACAATCTTTCTTGCAAAGACAGTAGGTATGATATAATGTCATGCAAATGTATCTTTACATTTATCACTCTCAAAAGAATATCTGCACATCAGCTGCACCAATTGTCAATCATGTCATTTGAAGTTCACCTTTGCCTTTAATTGTTGTTAATAATTGCACTATGACTCCAATTTTTTGTCCTAAAAGAGAGGTGGACACAGAATCTCTCTTCCTTTACATGTTGTGTGAAATTTAAGGATTTGAGAGAGGCTTTCCTTTAAAAAAAAAAAAAAAGAAAGAAAAGAAAAAGTAGGCTATATCATAAGTTTATCCATCTCCCGGAACCCCAGAAACTGCAGGAAATGTGCAGTAATAGCTGTAAAATATTTTAAAAACTGTCATATGTTTCTGTGTGATTACATCTGAAAAAAAGCATTTTATTATAATGTATTTTATGTGTGTTGATATTTGCATTTTGTACATGGTGCTAATCATCTGTCAATATTAATAAGTTTCTGTACTGCTTTTGCAATATAGGTTTCTGATCTGTCATGCCAATACATTTATTTATTCTTTTTTGTCTTTTATCATTTTTAAAATCCTTTTCTCTTGCCCCTGTGAATGAAGTGTGCTATATAAATAAAATTGTCTTGCCTTTGGAAATGACAGGTACAGATTTCACATCACTTACGTAAAGGTCGACGGTACATTAATTCCTCTGCTATTTCTCTCTTAGGTTCCGTGTTGAAAAATGAATATAAGTCATCTTTTGATATCTCGTTATTCTGCAGGAAGAAGAAGAAGAAAACAAAAAAAAAAAGTTTAATTTCGAAGTTTTTATCTGAGAATCTTTTTCACGAATAACAAGAAAGTTTACGTGCTTGATCATTAAAACTCACCTCAATATATCTGGAGTCTCCTTTGAGGACAGACAGACACAACACCAGAAAGAAGAGCTGCTCCCGGAAAGTGCGCTCCATAACACGCATCTCTGTCTGCAGGACGCACCTGAGTGGAGGAAGTCTGAGCTGCTCCGCAACCAGAGCTGCTTTTATAGGACCAAGTTTTGTAACGACCACCTGACACGGATGGACCCCCCTCCTTTACCCGACCATGTGCGTATTTGTGACGAGAGCAAGGATGGAGCGGGCAAGTTGAGAGAGAGAGAGA
The DNA here is from genome assembly GCF_963691925.1 of Scomber scombrus. Taxonomy (NCBI): domain Eukaryota; kingdom Metazoa; phylum Chordata; class Actinopteri; order Scombriformes; family Scombridae; genus Scomber; species Scomber scombrus. The sequence continues at coordinate 6,276,920 of NC_084984.1, forward strand.
GAGAGAGAGAGAGAGAGAGAGAGAGAGAGAGAGAGAGAGAGAGAGAGAGAGAGAGAGAGAGAGAGAGAGAGAGAGAGAGAGAGATGGGCAGCTGATGCCTAAAGAAACTGAAGCAACACGTCCATCAGACGTCATGTACCTTCAAACTGTGTCAGGTAGCTGCAGTCCTGCCACAGTGCTGATCATGAAACAACTAATGCATGATGTCTGCTTCTTTTAATGTCACCACACACTGCCACATTTCTGTTTTTACCCATAAAAGTGAGCAGATTCTTGATTGAACATAGTGGATAAACACACCTTAAGTACTCATGTTTGTCTAAGCATTAGTATTATTTCAGTCTGCACACTTCTTATCTATTTAATGTTATTCATAAATCTGAGTTTCAAAGGTCAGTCTAAAATAAAGGCAAAAGCAACCACTCATTGTAAGCGTAATGTGAAAAAAAATTATTATGACAATTGTTTTTTATATATAAATGAAACATCTATAATTGTATGCAAAGTGGGCACACTCACCCTGCTGATGAAGATATGATTGGAAACCGGCTCCATCTGACACAGGATTCATCATTTCACACACCTGCAGCTGTCTTGTGTCAGGTTCAAGATTCAAGATTCAAGATTCAAGAACTTTATTTGACATTTGTGCTTGCACACATGGGAACTTTTGTGCGGTTTGTTCAGAGAGTCAAGTCAAGTTAAAATTTAAAAAAGACACACAAGAAAAACACATCCATAAAACACATACTTCTCTAGAAATAAAAAGAAAGTGCATAAAAACCCTGTATAAAGGGAAAGTTAGAGCATTGTAAGTTGCATTGTAAATTGAACAGGTATATTGCACAGGCCCAGGAGACAATATAATATAATATAATAAATATAATATGATGTGCTATGAGGTAGGTCATTTTGTTTTGGCCAAGAGTCTCACTGTGGCAGGGAAGAAGCTCTTAAAAAAGCGTGTTCTGTTTGTGGTGATGCTGTCCGCTCGTCTGTGTCTGAGGTTGTATGTGCAGTGTTTGTGTTTGAGCAGGGAGTGAGCCGGATGTAGTGTGTCTCTGATGATTGTCTCTGCTCTTTTTTGACAGCGCTGTGTGTAGATTGTGTCCATGGAGGGGAGTTCCGTTCTGATAATCCTCTCTGCAGTCTTTATGACTCTTTGCATAGCCTTCCTCTCTGTCTGTGTTTTTTTTCCGGACCAGACAGTGATGCCTGTGGTGAGGATGCTCTCTATCAGTCCTTTGTAGACCTGGGTGAGAGGGCGACAGTGCAGAACCGCTTTTCTGAGCAGCCTGAGGAAATACAGTCTCTGCTGGGTTTTTTTCACTGTGGCAGCAGTGTTCAAAGTCCAGCTCAGTGGAACATTGAAGGTGAAGTGTTGCTGCTTTTACTTTGCTCATATAGAAAAGATTATATCTTTATGTAAAGCCTTTGACTTCTCCTTGACTTACTGTGGCTTGGATTGTACCTCATTTGAAAGCCACTTTGGACTAAAGCGTCGGCCCAAATGAATAAATGTATGAGCCAATCCATCACAATGACAAAAAGACAAATGACAAAGTCAGGTTGTCTGGTAAAATAGTATGTTTCATCATAATTTTTATTAATAGAATAAGCATGGCGAACAGAGATCAAAGGTCAAGGTAGACTATACTGTCATTCCCTCCTTTTGTAAACATACAACATAAAGTATACAGTGAAATAAAACTGTCTTTAGGGCTACCATGAACTAAAACATGATACAAAAAGCTGCAACTGAACATGAAAGATTCAAAATTAAATAGTTAGATCAAGTCACTTTTATTTGTATAAACCAAAATCACAATGAAGTTGGCTTTAGCACTAAGGTGGTGTGAGATGGGACTATAAACCAAGAATCAGAATAGATTTACAGTAGCCCCATCAAGGAGTTACCAGATGTTTGACATATAAAAACGGATTGGCTTCATTTGGTTGCTATTTTTCCTATGTTCCAGTACGTGCCACCTGAATGAGTTTACATTTCTCATACACGTAATGTATTTAATTCTTTGGTATGCTATTGCAGCAGTGTGATAAAAAAAATGCACAATTTCACCATCAAACATCATGAAGTGGAACCTCTTGCAGCAATTTTCTGTATGTTTCTTATTGTCAACAAATCTCATGTGCAGAGCCAAACCAACCATGAATTGATCTATTATTGGCGCTTTTCCAATACACAGTTCCAGCACGACTCGCCTCGCCTCGGTTCTTTTTGCATTTCCACTAGGGAAAGTACCTGGTACCTGGTACTTTTTTAGTACCTGCTCTGGTGAGGTTCCAAGCGAGCCAAGCCAGTACTAAAATGTGACGTCAACACACTGCTGGCCGCTGATTGGTCAGAAGAGTTGTCGCTGGAAGAGTCATGAGCCGTCCCACACAAGAATCAAACCCGGCATCAGTGAGCTGCATCATGACACTCAGCAACATGTTCCTTCATCCCGAAGATTATGGCTCCAAATGGCGATCACGCTTTCAGGCTCCAGGGAGTAGTTCCATGTAAGACAGATTGCATGTGCAGGAACACAGTTCATCATTTGTTAGTTTATTGTACTACATATCACAACCTCTTGACTTTGTGATGTAGTTATTTGAGAAATTAACATTGCAGTACAAAGTGTGATAGCACAGCAAGCTAATAAAGCACTGTAAACAGACCCATGTTTCTACATGTGCCCAGTCGTACATGGAACTGCTATCTGGAGACTGAAAACATGATAGTTGTTTGAAGCCATTTCCAAACAAACTACAGCTACCATTGCCTTAGGGGTGAAGGAACATGTCACCTAGTGCATCGCTGTGGATCACTGATGGATTTTTAATAGCAATGGAGGTCTAAAGCACAGAGGAATTACATATATCAGGCTTTGGATACACACACAATACTTGTAAGTAGATCAATCTGTTGTTGGTTTAGCTCTGCCAATGACAATAAGAAAATATTGAAAATCACCAGCCATATCCATTAAGTCCATTCTCTCATATTGCCTGGATGATTGGTGTATATGTCACATCTAACTCATGTAACAACCTGTTGTGATTTATACCCAGAGTACATTCACTATGTTTCTTTCACAGCTGCCTTGTGTGACGATGCCATGTAACTGGTCCGACAGCCCATTATTTTAAACGGCAACAGTTTGAAAAACTTCGCATTGGACTGGAAGCCCATTAGTCCTTTATCCCAAAAACATAAACCCACTGCCCCAAAGGCCTGTTGCTCTGAAAATACACACCGTGCCTGAAATTTCTGCCCTTAATATTTTAGTGTATTTTGACGTGTAAATGATCATTTTAAAAGGGTAACCCAGATCTGTCACATCAAGCAGCATGTTAACGGAAATTTGGAAAGAAGTAAGGCCGGGAGTTTCGGATGGACCTTCAAACCAATGAGCAGTCCCGGTCCTAACAAACCCTGGACCCTTCACTGCTGTAGTCTGGCTCATTTTGGTGTGGTGAGAAGTCTCTGATGAATACCTGGGTGTAAAAAAACCAACACTATCTGTTTTGTTTTTGTTTTCTGAAAGAATGTCCCATGACGTTTGTACCAAGGAGAGTTTAAAATGAAATGTGAATGTGAATGAAGTGTACCAATTATGTCATAATACTAAACATGTTGCATCCCAAATTGTACACATAATCAGTCGTTGGTTATGAACTGGAAAACATAAAGAGTAATTTATCTCATCATGCAAAATAGTGTTTACCAGATTACAAGTTTCTATCACACATCTGGCTCCTCTTTCAAAATTACATTGCAGCATCTGTAAAAGCATAATTTGCTTGTTTATGGGAACTGAAAAACAAATTAACAGTTAAATTAAATGAGCTAGGAGCAAAATACTTGATTGCCGCAAAGTTTTAAGTTGGTTTCTCCGACGTTATTTAAGTTAAGGACACAAAGTACTCATCTTTCACCTGTCTGAGCTCATTCCCTAAGGTCCGCAGGTGCCTCAGGCTGTTTAAAAGTCCAGCCCATTCAAATGCAGATATTGGGCCTCAGTGTAATCCTTCCTCTGGGTGGAGAATGGTACAAAAAAATGTTTGTTTGTCCAAGATAAGGTGTGTATCTCAGTCTATGTGTGTACATATATACATCACATCCACTGAGCTGCTGAGAAAGCATAGACTGGTGATAGAAGCCAGTGCAATGACAGGTGCCACAATGGTAGCTGAAGTAGTGTGTGAAGCAGTATGACCCACTTATGTATACTGCATGCAGCAGTACTTTGTAAGGGCAGCTGCAGCATGTACTAAAAGTAAAAAGTAGAAAAATGTGAGTCAGAATGCACTGACAGCTTAAGAGAAACCTTCCAATCCTGCATACTTTCTAATATCTGCACATTTGGCCAATCGCTATGTGAAGTGGATGTGATTGTCAGATTGTCTGGTTCAGGTAAGGGTGTGAATTATGAGTCACTTTGCAGAGTTGAATAGTTTAATTCAGTTCAAATATTTGTAGCCACACACTATGTAGAGAGATTTTAAAAGATGCAGTTTATGATCAAAGGTGATGACTTTCGATGTAGCCCCATTGGAGAGGCTGATAATATCTAGCCAGATATTATCATGCAGATTATAATGCAGACGCCGAAGACGCTGGAGTGGCTAGATAGATACGTCATTCATCCCCTTGGAGAATTTCTGTTATCCAGTAGCTCACACACACACACACAAATAAATAAATAAATATATACAAATACCTTGAAGTTAAAAAACGAAGGTAAGAGCAAATTAAAAAGCAGCCTAAAAAACTCAATAAACATCTAAGAAAATTACAGTATGATTGTGTCAAACAGTTAAGAGGAGGAATACATATTGCACACTTGGTCACACTCTTCATAAGCCTGCATTCAACAACATAAGACATCTTTTGGAGTCCACAAGGAAAAAGGAAAAGAGGCAGACCAAGAAACACCTGACACGCTGACCTGGAGGCAGATATGAAGAGAACCGGTCACATTTGGAGACAGCTGGAGAAATTGGCCACAGGACTGCGATGCCTGGAGAGTATTTGTTGGTGGCTTATGGCCAAGTGGGGTCGCAAGGCTTTAGTTAAGTCAGTCTCAGAGAGGCAAGGTCCATACTTGTAATGAAAATGTATTCCTTATGGAAACCAAATTAAATCGTCATCTTTCATTCATGTTATCATTGGATGCAAAAGCATGAATGTACGTCAGTAAACAGGAAAGGTTTAGAAACCACTCACCAGGTTGGAGGAATAATTGTCTCTACAAAGAAAAAGTAAACCTAACATTTGCTCTGTGCAGGCTTCAATATCTTTTTTTGTTTATGTGTATTATTTCTATGTATGGCTTTTCCATTACAGCAAATATAGCAGTTTATATTGTATGGTGTCTCTATTATACTCAAATGTGAGCGGTATGTATTTGTTAAACCATGCACACACTTTTCATTATGTACACTAATTTGAGGTACTTTAAAATTTGCATGCAGACTTTTTCGATCTGAGCAGTCATTGAACCTATTTTCTACCCCTTTGATGCAATGTGCGGAGGGAGTTTTATTTGGTTTTTGAGTGAATCTGCAGAGATGCCGACCTCTCGAGGGAATCTGTAGTTTCTCATTTAGCCCTGAGAGCTCAGACTGAATAGTAGAATCCATTAAGTGCTGGTGATGAAGCTTCATTAGGCTCCATCAAATCAGATGCTCCCCATTGTGTCCTTTATGCAAATTATGTACATTATCTTTTAGTGGAGTGGACTCTGACATAATTAATGTCCACTTAAGCAAACGAGATATGCTTTTGCTATTGTGGACTGAAAGATTCACATGTGCATGAGTTTCAGCTCTTTTGGGTTGGATATTGGGGTTGAATTAATCCTTAATTAGGCTTCTTTAAATAATAGCACAAATGTATTCCTTTTTTTTAGCATAATTTCTCATAAAACTGTGGCCTCTTTGAAACAATTTGAGCCTCATTAAAAAAAATAAAAACAAAACATTCAGATAATAATGAATCATCAGTTATGGGAGCTTGAAATCTTGCATCTTGACCCACGCATACCCTCCACCTGTCGACATAAATCTGACCCTTACCTCTTATAATGAAAGGTCAGACAGAAAGCCTGGAGCTTTGTGCTACTGACATTTCACCAATGTTTTTGTTTTTGACGTTTCCTCCGTCTGTGCCTGACATTTGTTTAGACCAAAGCCAAATAAATATACTCTGACTACTTTTTCAAATTGGCCACAACTTGGTACACATCTTTCTAAATGTTTAAGTATCAAAAATGTATTTAAAAAATTGAAACATATAAACATAAAGTAGTTAACAGCACCAGACATGCCGATATAAATTCTGAACATGCTGCCTCGCAGGGTCGTGAGCCAAACACTGTGACTGAGATGCTGTGACTTGACTGTGAGATTGCCTTGTATCTGCTCCCACTGACACTGATAAACAGCCCTCACATTCAGCAGAAATTACATGTTAAATGAAAACTTAAATCTTTTGCAAAATTTCAATTCTTCAGGTGTTTCTATACTTACAGTAATAAGAAAATTGCACTTCTTATCACAAGATGAACTGTCACACCTCACTGATAGTCTCCTGTCGATACATTTTGATGCTCAGACTAATATAAAGGATGGCAGAGGTAAGACAGGAGCAAAAAGGGGTCCAGGTTTGATCGTATCTCGGTGGGCTTGTCACTAAGCTCCAGCACCATGCCTGCAATAACAATCTTTGCCATGACATCCAGCTGTGTCGGTGGATTAGAAAAAAAGTTGCAGGTTTTTTTGTTCAGGATATGAAAGAAATCACATTTTGGGTACAAGCTCTAATATTGTATGTCACATAAGTACAGAAAAAAAAATTACATTATGCAGGAAGGAGCACAAACATAAAAAAGTGTTATGAAAAACAAATAACCACACAATGAACCTGCTACTTTTACAGCTACATTCAGGTCCTATCTCTAAAAGGGTAGGGCCTACTTTGCATCAATTGTACATCAGAGCGAGTCAGAACTTAAGGAGTTCCACAGGGGTCAATTCTTGGACCTACTATATATTATTTAATCTCTACATGCTTCCAAATCTACATAAAATCAATAATTGGATGTGCCAAAATTTCCTTCAGGTAAAAAAGGATAAAACTAAAATTGTTTTGGCACCACCTTGACAGCCTCTCCCAGAATAATAACCAGGTTAGAAATCTTGGTGTGCTTTCAGATTCAGACTTGTTGCACTTCATATTTTTTATCCTGTATGCTGAATTTTTAATGTTTCTTTACTTTTTATTTAAACCCATGTATTTTACTGTTCTTTTAATTTGACCACTTTTAGTCTTATTTATTGTTCTTCTTATATTCTTGTGCATTATGTAAAGAACTTTGAGATTCCGCGTGTATGAAATGTGCAAATTAAATAAACTTCACTGATCACTGATAGTAGTCGATGTTATTAAAGGCTCATTAAATTGTACAAAACCATAGAAAAATGAATTATGACTGAGGTCCATTGAAAGGTTGCTGGATCTCCAAGGGTGTGAGGATGAGAGTAATATATGTTCTTGGTTAAAATATTTGAATGTGTAGAGCCAGTTTTACTGACCATAAAAATGTAATATTGTTATTATTACAATAGTGTAAAATCAACAGTAACAGTACGCAAGTAAAAACAAATAAATATTGCATATTTCCTCATTAGACTCTGAAAAAATATTCTTTCATTGTTGTACACAGATATGTATGTTTGTTAGAGAAAAACAAGCCTGCTGATAATGAAAAGAACAATCTTGCAAATGAGTGAGCACAAATTATAATAAATGAGTCCTTAAATGTCCTCAAATTGTATTAGTATCAATTTTTACGCTGCCCTCATCTGTAACATAAATAACACACGTCTCTTTTCTCTGATAACAGGGGAAATATTATTATACTGTCTTCAAAATTGTCTCATCCACCTACAAATCATTCATCAAAACATTCATGCTTTTTTTTTAAAAAAACACACAGTCTCCTGGATACTTTCTAAGGAAAATGATGACAGCGTTTACCCCGATTCACAGCTGAAAGGTCTGTGACAGACTCATGACCTCAGACCTGTATGTATTCACACATGCATGTATGGACAATCATATGCACACTCAAACAACTGTGTAAGCCTCCTTCATGCATCAAAGTGTAACATAAGCAGCCTGTACCGTGTGTGTGTGTGTGTGTGTGTGTGTGTGTGTGTGTGTGTGTGTGTGTGTGTGGTGTGTGTGTGTGTGTGTGTGTGTGTGTGTGTGTGTGTGTGTGTGTGTGTGTGCGTGTGTGTGTGTGTGTGTGTGTGTGTGTAAGACGGATTCAGTTCAGCCATGCATAATTCAGATTTAGGGAAACAAAGGCCTGCTTATGTCATAACAGGGTAAGCTACACATTCTTGCAAGTTGAGCAGAAGAGACTGAAATCCAGCTTCCTGGAAACAGGATGAGAGCACATTCAGCATCTTTAGCTTTTATGTCTCTTCCAAGAAATGCTTTTACCTTTGTAAAAAAAATCATTCAGTCATTAGAAAAATATAGCACTTATAACTCATAGCTGTGTTTCCCCTTTGTTTGGGCATTGGCCTACCCAGCTGTTTTAATGTACATTTTACATTATATGAAATGTATTGTTATTTCATTAACTTTGTTATATAATGAGTAACCAATATGAATGAAACAGGACAAGAGGAAGCCACATTAAATATTCTTTTGTTTTTCATTTCATTATTACAAGTTGCTTCCTTTTGTTGTGATTGGAGCTTGATGCCTTTGATGCCTGGGGAAAAAATAGGTCTTCACTGTGTTTTCTTACTTCCTTCCACACATACTGTTCTCTGATAACAGACAAGTTGTTAAAAGAAAAAACACACAAAAAAAACAGCCCAAAGCTCAGGCTGTTTAGAGGTCAAATCTTACCTACTGTACCTCTCATGCCCTCTGCTGGCTGCTGAGGACAGTGCAAAAATGACCTTTTCTCAAATTGAGACCTAAAACCCCATTGTTTATACAATACAAGCACAAATATTATATCACAGACCTTCACAGTAGTGGTGCATGTGGTGGTGCATTCTATTTTTGTTCCACTTGAATTGAACCAAGTGGGACGACACTTGGTTCCCATCAAATTACTCTTCACACTTGACCGGCATGTCCGAATAAGAGCGGACATTGCTATATTTTCTTTAATATAATTTTACAGTTTTTATCGTGAAATACTATTCCATGAATATGACTATTTATATATCTTTTTATTTTTTTATTTCATGGATCACGATAAGTGTGAAGAGTAATTTGATGGGTATTTACAGTAGGCCTACATATAAAAGGGACCAAATTACTGCAGTTAAATGGACCTTATGTTGAGATTGTTTTGTCAACTGCTGTTTTCCAGGAACTGTCAAGCTCAATTTATGGATGAAAAGTACTGCAAGTGCTCAGAGTCATGGAAAGTTTTAACAGCTAATTGTTCTGTGATAACTTAACGAACCCTGTCTGCTGATGAAGGCCATGTGATATAGTTCAAAAGTCCAGTCAAGAGCAAGCGAGTAAGTGGACCTGGAATGACAGTTTAGTAAACAGCTGTTTCTTAGGTTAAAAACTGAAGTGTCAAACTCAGCAAAATAGATATATGTCCTGTCTTGAACAATCTGTAACTTCGTCTCTCCAAATGAACAGATGCTGAATCACAAAATGAATCACACACTGGTTCATATCATAACCGGAACATTTCTTCTGTTCATGCCAGCCATAATGAGATCCCTTCCTAAAGTTATTCCACTGTAAGAGATGAGGCACAAAGTCATCACCCTGTGCAAAAAGGCATTACAAAGCTTAGCTGAAGCTAGTGATTCTGTGTTAGACAAAATACGTTTTTTTTCTTCTATTAATTCACATTTCTGAGTCACTATCCCACCACTGTAGCAGTCTGTGATTACACATATAAGGACCTTCGAAATATATATATATTTTTTAAACGGCTTTTGTGTTGTGTTTTTCATAAAGAGCAAGGATGCAGGATTTTCTACCACATCACATATATTAAAATTACTTTAAAACCAGTGAGCCATCAACAGCAGAAAGACTAGAAAACAAGATTGTGCTTATACACAATCTTGCCGAAAACAACAGAAAATACACAATTTAAGGCTGCTATTAGTTATGATTAGGATTAACCAGTTTGCAAGTGTTACATTAACTACCATAACCTGGAGCCCTGCTGGCTAATGTGCTGTATGCATAGTGCGAATCCATGGGTGTAGGTCTCCCTCAGCGACCACAAGAGGGAGATGATTGATCTATTCTCATACAGTAACATTCACAGATGTAGAGACCACATATTGTATATAGTAAAGAATCATGCTGACAGTGTAGAGTGGATCTTAAAGGAAAGAAAGGGAATGTGTTGCTGTAAAAGCACTGCACTGCTTTTAAAGAAGATACAATGTTCAACAACTTAAAGAGTAGCATGCTGGCAATTGCTAATGAGAACTAAACATAAAGTAAAGCTGAGGCTGCTGGGGATGTTATGAGTTTTGCAGGTATTTAGTCATAAACCAAGATATTGAATACATTGAAATTCAGAGCTGATGTTGCCACTACAGATCAGATTTCACCCTGAGGTGGACATGGATATCTGTACCAAATTTCATGGCAATATATCTAAGAATTGTTGGAATATTTCACTCAAAACCACAAGGGTGAATCTTGTGGTAGCACTATGGAAATGTCAGTAGGATTCATCCTCTGGAGATCATGAATGTCTGCACAAAATTTCATGGCAAGTCCGGACCAATGCTGTCGACTCAATGAACGACACTTTTGCTAGCGAGGCTAAAAAAAGTGAAAAAGTTGCATGTTTAATGGGTCACATCAGGAGTATATTTCAGTCCTCTTTATCTTTGCATCTACAACCCGAGGGAAGCACACCGATTATATATCTGGGGCATATTGAAGGATTAAGAACCAATTCAATTACACAGGCAGCTGACAGCTCGCCCTGGTTTTGCTGTGTTGACAGTGACCATAAAATATGACAATCCTTTCATCTCTTGTGAATGACATTCAGCCAGGATCCACATTTCTTGGAAACCTTCTTCCAGGAAAATGTAAAAATGAGACATAATCTGGAAAAATCAGAATCAAAGGCTTTATCATTTTTGCTGTGAAACATCACTGACATCTGTCATGGTCCAGATTTAAAAGTAACACTTCTTTCCTGTGCGGTGAAATAGCTTTTCAGATTTCCCAAGAAAAGCTTTGAAGCAGCTTCTCAAGTATAGATGTATTTATAGAAATCCAACCCCTTCATCCTCATACTTTATTCTATGAATACGTGCATATTCCACGAACAGGCTTCACTATTGGTTAACCTCAACAAGACACTGGCCTCGATGCCTTGAGACTAATCGATGCACTCCGTGCCCCATCAGATGATGTTGGTGACTTCTCTCTGCTGGTACAGAAACCATGAATCTTGTCCATGAAGTACAAAACCACCCATTTTTCTCTACAGCCAAGCAATAATGTTGTTTATACATACATATGTGTCCTGGACTCGTTTATGAATCAAAAATAGTGCAAGTGGATGTAAATAATTTGCCTTCCGGAGAAGTCTCAGTACTTCTATTCAATGTCTCTCTTAAAGGCTTCACAGGAAAACTTAAAGCTACTGTAATCAATTTTTAATTTTATTAGATCACATGACTTTTATATCAAAAGGAGTCTCTTGTAGTGATGAACCCACAGAGAATCATCAGCAAGTCTGCAGTTTCCCCACCACTCAATGGAGCCATTTCAGCATCTTTCAGCTCATTTTGGTTCTCTCCATCTGCCTTCAATAGCTCTATTTTCATACACAACCACAGACTGTAAACAAAGATGCCTTGGTTTGCATTGGAGCCAGTTTGAAGGACAAAGTTGCTGCTTATTGTCAGCACCATCTTTTCCCTAACCCTGTTGCCTGTCACACTCTTGACACAAAGCTAACAGTAACTTACTGGTTCACCCTTGGGCTAACATTTACTACTTCAGTTAAATTGCACTAAAACAGGGCAGGTAGCATAATCAAGCGATGTTAAACTTACTGAAATATTGGAACAATTGTCCAGCTCAGTGCGAGTCCAGCAGGTGAGCCAACTCTCAATCAACATCCACACAACAGACATCAAGCTACTATAAGTCTACAAATCTTAGTAACAGACCAATCATTTCCAACATAGTCACCAGCACTCTTATTAGAGGGCCTAAATTTAGTGTTTGAGACAAGAAAGACACGACTGACTTAGTATTTCTAGGGAGAATTTGTAACAGTAGGGTAAGTAGGACGCAGTTGCAGCACAAAAACACCACCAGGTAGAGCTGGTAATGACATGTATTGCAGATAATAGCAGGTATAAAGGATAACAAGAGGAATGCAGCAAAGTTCAGTTCATTAGTGCAGAGTCGTAACCGGGAAGTCAATCTGATGGTGACTGGTGAGTGCTGGAGAGTCTTGCATGAGGAGTGAAGAACAATAATCTGGCAAAGAGTGAGTGAGTGCGCAGGAGAGGCTTAAATAGTGGTTTGATTGCTAATGGGGAACACCTGAGTGCCCAGGTGAACAGGTGGTTGATGAGGTGGGTGTGGCTAACTGGCAGAGTGGCGCAGAGGTGGGGTGAATGGAAAACTACCAGAGCAGCAGGTGAGGAGGAGAGAAGACTGAAAGAGTTTGAGGCTTTTTTGAATGGGAGTTAATTAAAGCATGTTGCTACCGTCAGTGGAATTGGACTTTAAGGTAAGTTGACAGGAAACTGCTTTTGGCCACACAACAAAAAGAAGAAAAAAGTGCTACCTGACCAGAACCAAACAGTAAATAGACACAGTTAGCTGCTAAAGCTGCTAAAGAGCCTGACATTTCCCCAAAAACAGAGCTAAAAGAGAGTAATAGTAGACTTCCGTATTCATCAAGTGAACAGAAGCACAACTACAATGAGTCATAATGTTGCTCCGCATCAGCTAGATGTGAAAATAAGCAACTGTTTGCTAACAAGTTCAACATATCAACTACAAGCATAATATGTCAGTGTTGTTTACAGCTTGTTTCTGCTGCCCCTGTGTGGCCAAAAAATCAGGTAATGCAGGTAAAAAAGAGCTCAACTTCACAATGATCACTTGAACTGAACAGGATTTGTTTGTGATGATGTTAGCTGACCAACCACTTCATCACAACATCACCACATCATTGCAGTGTGTGTCTGATTTGGGCCTCGCTTCTTACTCAAAATACAAAACTCTTACTTGTTACTTGTTTCCAGACTGTATTTAGCATCTTGCTGACACAAAGTTACGATATTACTCTTTTTTTTTTAGGCAACATGCTGGTTGAGGATGAGCAATGAGCTTCAATGTCTTGTCTACTCACAACTAATCAATTAATATTTTAAATAATTGACAGGCTTAAATTCAGCATTAGGTTTTGTTTTTTAGGGTTAGATGCATTGATAATGGAAATAATTATTAGTTCAAGCCCTTGTTGTTTTAGCTTATTTTGGTAGATTCATAAATGACAGATCTTTATTGTGTTAAATTGCCAACATATATTTTTAAAGAGCATGTTTAAGTTCCTAATAAACCACTGTGATATTTTTTTTTCCATATTAAAATGACATTTTTCCAATCTATATAATCTTGAATGCTGCCCATATGTCAATATAATATTATCAGTAATAATAACTCTTAATAATCTTATGATACACAGTATATTAAAAAAGATGCACAATGAGGACATTTGTCTGATAATGTGTTCTTTTTTAATACAATGGTGGAAGAAGCACTTTTACTCTACTCATGTTAAGTTATCCATAGAAGTTTCTCAAAAAGTTTCTAAAAAACTCACTTACAAATAAGATAAGATATACTTTATTGTTAACAAAATAAATTTGTCTTGAGCATATAGCTCCACATAGTAAACACAACGTACACACAATATACCGTAATCTTCATATGTACTGACACATATAACATACACTATTGTACCCCTGGTATATGGAGTATAATAATTAAAGTCCTTCATTCAAAATGTTATTTGAGTAAAACATGAATATGCATATTTCATACATCAGCTAAATGTAGTGGGAAAAGGAAAAGTACTCCTTAGGCACAATGGGACCTGATTTATTAATACTGCAGCATTTAAATGCCACAGCAGGACGTCATGCTGCTAATTTTAGTGATGATGTAATCCTATGTTTTGTATTAAAACACATCTTAAATCTGCGAAGTATCAATCAGATTAATGCAGTGCAGTAAACTGTACAATAATTTCCACTGAAATGTGTTGAAGTAGAAGAATAAAGTATGATAGCATAAAATGGAAATGCAAGTAAAATAGAAATGTGCTACAGTATGATGTGTGGTCTGCAGCCCTTGTGTAGGCCTTGTATACTTCTGCTTCTCCTTTTATATAATAATTTGAATGTAGGACTTTTACTTGCAACCAAGTATTTTTGCATTGTGTTGTAGATATTTTTAGCCTTCCCAGGTTAAAGTATTTGAATACTTGATCCAGCACTGTTCTCTGGTTGCTGCTGCACTGTGAGGACACTAGGGCCGCACGGACACCGAGTCTGTAGGCAGATTGTGAAGTTCAGAGGCCGACATCTAACTAACTATCCCACCGCTCGGACTCCAAGTCCCTCGGCAGCTATTTACACGGTGGCAACAGATGCAATATATTGCGTATGTATGCACCGTGTACACTGGTCAGACTTGTGTTATTTTAATATCACGTCAAAGGACAAAAACACCGTGGCTTTAAGACATGAGTGGACTGTCAACTGAGGAGAGTGCTGTTCCCAATGGGCCACGAAAGGTAGGAACTTCAATAACTAATAATAACTACCAGAAAAAAGTTAATGCATATAATCGTTTTTGTAGGTGAATTCATGTTACTGAGGTTAACACAGTTGTCACACATCTTTTAATCCTTAATGAACAAAACAATGAAACTATAACACTGGGGTAAAATTGACGCGTAATGGAGATTTGAAGCAGATAATGTGGACGAGAGAGTGGTGGAGGGATGACATGAGAAATGATATTTTAGAGCCAAACTTTTGTCCTCCAGGCAGTATTACTAATATGTGTCTGGCTATACTGTTGAACTTTTTAAACTGACAAATGTTTCCAAAGAAAAGTAAAATCTCTATAGCTCAAGAATTTAAGAAAAACACACCTGGAGTTGATTTCGATGTCTAAAAATGAGCGTGTGTTCTTAATGATGTGAATGTGTGCCACGCATGTGCTTATACAGGATAATATGGTGATTGTGGTAATAGGATAATAATGTGATTATAGCCCAGTTGTTGACAGCTTTCGTCAACTTGCTGAAGTTTGTCATTGTGGTCTGCCTGGCTATACAAAATATTTGAAAAGAAATAGAGATAATTGCACAGCTTTAGTTCGTATGAAGATAGTTTAAGTTCACCTGACTGTGCTGGTTTGATCGAAAGCTGCTAATCTATAATTTGGACCCCAGTGGAAAATGTGTGAGGCCTGCCACCAGGGGGCGTTGTGCAGTCTCAACATGCAGAGATTTTAATAGTGCTGAGCATGCTAAATAAGATCTACTGTGCACAGACCTCCCAAATACAAATGAATCCGAGAGACAAATGAGAAAATGATTAATCTTTTTCACCTTAACGCAAAAGTGCAGCTCATATAATGTGGCTTTTTTTTCATCTTTCATGTTGTACATTTGAGATAAAGTGTTCGGACTACTTTTTCCATCTCTTATTTCTAAGGTATCTGTCCCAAAGGGATCCCCAAAGATTCAATAAATCAAATCTGACTCTTTGTATGGTTATGTGGCTCATGTGGCTAAACTGTGGATGAAGTGATGCTGACAGTCTGTACAGTGTCACTCGCTGAAATTATATGCCTCTACTAAAATCCCAACCAAGCCAGGCCTGCTCCTGCATGCAGTGTTACAGTGCTTCCCTGAACTTGGTTCAGGGTTGAAAACATTATATTATAAAAAATTAAAAAAATGTTTTAAGTTAAAGGACACACTTCTGAATTTAGTGAGGGGCAAATTTCACAGGTTGATTCAGTGTTCCCTTCGATGTCGAGAAGATATTTTAACTTTATGAGATCTTTAAAGGTTAATACATTAACAATAACTTTATTAATAGTTTATTTAAAACATTTATTAAGGCTTTATTGATAGTAAGATGTCGACTTTAACTACTTGATTTAATTTCTTATTTTCATTGCTTTTTATTGCGTGGCTATTATTTTTTATTATTTTTACTCATGTTTTATGTCTTTTAATTTATTTTTGTATTTTATATGTTATTTTGGGCCTCATGTGAGCTGTTATGTCTTTTATTTATTCTTCTGTTCAGCACTTTGGTCAACTTTGGTTGTGTTAAAGTGCTTAACAAATAAAGTTGGATTGGATAGTAATACGCCAATAACGTTAACTTTTTGATTGTAATGTGTAAAATAAGTTTGACTGGTGTATCTTCCATCAATTAACAACATACCTACTTACATTTACAACAAACGGGTGGCGTGTATATTAGAAAGTGGAAAAACTCGCAAACTTTGTTCACAGTTTACTAAAATTCATAACAGGATGCTTTAAAGCTAATTAGACATCAAGTACAACATTATTTAACTTCCATCAACTGATTTATTGGCCACTTGGGGGCAGCGGAAACAGTCTTTAAACACAGCACTGACATAGCCTTAGTTTTTTATAGAGAACATGTTAGCAAACATTTTGCTTATTTACGCATCCAGCAGTTACGGAGCAACATTATCAATTTGGAGTTGTATTTGTAGTGACCTGATGAATATAAACTCAATATTCACTCTCCTTTTAACTCTGTTTTTGGTCTCCAGCAACTACAGAGGGAAATATCTGATGTGGCTCTTTAGCTGTTATATGAACAGTTAGTATAGAGCGAGTTTATCAAACGCTTTTCAACTACAAACAGATAAAGGTTAACTTTATTGTCAGTCCAAAACCAGACACTCAGGAGGTGCACAGCAGAATGAAATTGCATAATACAAACATTTATTCTCATCTGCTAGGTAATTTTAAATACCAATAATCTAACCAATGTGAATATACATATAAATAAACATGATATAAAACCAGACAATTATAAATCAACAGTTAAACAACACACAGACCAGCCAGGTATAGTTATAGCAGCACAACAGGAACACTAAATGTTAAAAATACTATGAGTATATTTAACAAAAATTGCATTTATTGTACATACAGTAGATGTTTAAAGGCAGCAGTTAGAGTTCAGGACAGGTCGGGGAGGTGTCTGCTGTGGCTGGAAATGACACTAATGAGTGAATCTAAACAGCGAAGTTGTGGGTCATAAAAAAACCCACCTAAATAATTAACTAAAAGATGCTGTAACGCTCTGCTGTTGGGAAGCCAGTATCACTGTACACTCAGTTTATTCCTGTTTTATTTTGATTTAACATGTGTCCATATACTGAGGGGTCATCGCTGAGTAAACAGAAACAAAACATTATTAGTATGTGGTACCTTTTTATGTGGTAAGTCATCTAAAGCTTGGTTAATTAATTGTCTAATTGATTAATGAACTATTTTGATAGTATTGAACTGATCATTTTTCAAGCAAAAAGGCTTCTGTAGTAAGCGGAGTATCTCTGGTTTAAGACTGTTTGGACAAATACATTTTTCATTATTTTTTGACATTTAATTTAAATATTTAGTGCTTATGTGTTCCTTTTATAACCTTTTATAATGGTAGGCTATTGTTAAAGGTCAGCTGTCAATAGGTCACCCAGAGCACACAGTTCACATTTATTTCTGGTTATTTTTAAAGCACATGCTCAAGAAAACCAATTTAAAGTACATGCTGAAAGAGAGGATGTTGAGTGTTTTTTAACCATTATGTCTAATTCAGCATAGTGACGCTTTAAATGACCCCTGGAGTCAGGGCATGGCCTCTGGGGAGGTTGGAGGGTCATGATGGAGAGAGAAGTGATATAATGTTAGTGTGAGGGAGGGAGGGAGTGAGAGGGAGGGAGAGAGAGAGAGAGAGAGAGAGAGGGAGGGAGAGAGAGAGGGAGAGGGAGGGAGAGAGAGAGAGAGAGAGAGAGAGAGGAGATGGACCGTGGCCAATGATCAGCAAGCAGAATAACTAAAGTAGAGACACAGAAGAGATTTCATAAAGCCAGTTACTCCTAACAGGCCTAAAAATGCGAGCATGTCACACAGAGGATGAGCGAGGATGAGATACAAAGCCGGATATGAAGCAAGAGGTGAATAAGAGCAGCCAGGTGATCCAGTCCATTTATTAATTTTAATCATTAGTCCGGATAATTTTCATTGATGCGTTAGCTGGCGGTGAGGGCCGTCAAGGAATGGTTTAGATTATAGCCTGGGATCGGAAACACCTTGTTGTCCAAAACAAAAAGGAAAAGAAACATGACATCGAAATCCAAGATCCTACAGTAACAGCAGCGGCGGCGGCAGCAGAGGAGAGGAGGAACCGGATTCACGGGACGCATGAATTAAAGAATCATCCACACCTCACGTTTCCCTCCCTTCATGTGCTCAACCGGAGGTGTGTGGAGGAGAGAGCGACTCGAGCCTGCAGCCGATGCCCGGAGAAAACAGCAGCCTGTGTGCGGGCAGCTGTGGAAGACGGGGGAGGTGGTGCACAAGTGTCGGTGTTTATTATCGGGGATCTGAGGCATGGGCTGCGCTCCCAGTATCCACGTCTCTCAGAGTGGCGTGATCTACTGCCGAGACTCAGACGAATCCAACTCCCCCCACCAGACCACCACCATCTCTCAGGGCACCGCGGCCACTCTGCACGGGCTCTTCATCAAGACCGATGCGGCCGAGACCATCCCCTCCATCCCTTCCTCCATCCCCTCCGTCATCACCTACCAGAGCCGCCACTCGCGCAACAACTCGTGCCGGGATCGCAAGGAGAACAGCGGGGGACACATCCGCATCGAGGCCGAGACGCAGACAAGCCACACCAGCGTCAAGGTACAGTTCAGACCTACAGCGGGGGGCCAAAAACCCAAAACATGGGGGGCGCATTGGCACGGGCACAACAACATGAGCACAGGGTCGTGAGTGAAAAACTACACGTGAGGAGGCCTGTTTGTTTGTTTGTTTATTTGTTTGTTACCACCAGAGGCCCAAGGCTGTCAAAGTACAATTCTGTAACGACATGCAAGTGTGTAACTTTGGTTTGAGAAGTGGTGGGGGGCACAAAACAAGGGGTCTGGAGGGGTACTCTGCTATAAAAATCCCATTGATTCCCATTTCCGGTGGCTACATACATTAAGGGACTATGGTGATACAAAAATCCAGGATGTAATTATTTTGTTCATAATATGTATTCTGCCAGACAGTAAAGTAAACTACCACTATATAGTAGACTGGTCAAATCTGGACTGGCCAAAGTCTCTTTAAAACACAGTTTCAGAATTGTGAAAGCTTTATTCTATGTGTGATAATGCAATAAAAGCAGATTTCACTGTTTTTTTCTTCTTCATCTATAAACCCTTTTAGACCATGCAGGAATAGATTTGAAAAGTGAAAGGGAGATGTCCCCTCTGTCCCCAGTGGAAATGACGTCCTAGATGAAATGTATAGTTCATTCAGTCTTTCAGCATTAACTGCAGCCTGCAATTAATGTGCAATAGTGATAATAATTGACTGTATTAGCCTACATTAGATATGCCAGTGACTGTGTGAGTAAAACATGGGATATGATTCACTGTTACTGTGCTACTCACACATGCATATTTCTGAAATGATGTATGACAGGAACAGTAGGCTATCAATTATTTATTAGTAAAAAATGATGCACTTCAGCATGGATCTGGCTTTAACTGAACTGTGAAGAACACAACATGTTACAGTATGTCCTGTGATAGTCTGACAGGATCTTATTTGTCCAAAGAGGTGAAAACTTTATACTTTATACTACAAGTTTTGTGGGAGACTGTTTCTCTTCTCCATGCAGATCTTGGGAGTGCAGGTGAAGTTTTGCAAGTGATCTCTACTTTTTGCGTTTTTTATTCACCCTCAACTCAACGTGAGGCAGTAAACTCTCTAAATGTAAGCTATAACAAAAAGCTTGTTTACAGACTGTTGTTTATTATCCCTAAGTACAGCCCTGCAGCCTCGGGTCAAAGGTTCCTAGAGGCAGAATGCATTGTAAAATGAGCTAAAATGTGCAACCAGTTGCTAAGTAAGGACTAAATCATAGACAGTGTGCATCACAAGTGGTATAAATCAAAGGATTGTCTGTGGTTTGACAACTTGTGTTCATTCCTGACACTAAGTTAACCCCACATTGCTCTGAAGTTACACTAATTAAGAACAATTATCATGCCTTTTAATGGTAGCTCGAAGGGTTGCTTCAGTGTTAAAAATCATCACACTGGGAGACATTGTCTGATTCAGCATGGTAGATATTATGTAATCAGCATAGCAAACTAAATTAATAACCTACAACACAAAAATCAAGTTGTTTGACAAGCTTTCAAACACTTCTCGAGGTCTTCCTATACAAGTAAAGATTGTGATGACAAAAAAGCTACAATATTTCCATGACAAAGAAAAGTCTGACATAAACTGAAAAAGATTACCCTGAGTTAAAGGATACGTTCATAGTTTTTCTAAGTCTGTTTTAAAACAACAGGCAGAAACCCAAATCAACACTGAAACATGTTTTAATTGCTGTAATCATTCCTCCTGTTCATACTAACAATTAAAACATCACTTCATGATGCACTGACAATGTGTTGATTGGAGTAATGGAGGACAAAATCCACAGTCTTCCTTCTGTGTTAGAATGTATTCAAAACTTTATTTGAAGCTAATATGAAGCTTGAGCCAACCAGATCAGTCAAATCAAGTGTCTTTTTAGTGCAAAAGTTCCTCTTTATGTTACTATACTTCCACCACAGCTCAACAGGGAAACACTATCCACCTGATATGACTAACATAGACTGCTGAAGCGTCACATCTACTTTTAAATGACTGTGTGGACACACTGTGGATTTTGTCCTCCACCTCTTACATTGAAGGTGCATTTGAAGGAGATCTTTTAATAGTCAGTGTGAACAGGAGTAATGACAACAATGAGGAAAAACTCTTTCACTGTTCATTTGGACACCTGACTGCTGTTTTAAGACACTTGAAAAATTGTGAAGCTGTCCTTTAAGTTTGTTAGTCAAACTGCTGTTTACATGATCATGAATGAACTTTAAAATTCAAAATCAATGTTAAGTTATTCATATGTTTAACATGTGAGATATTCTTCACTTAATATACCAGATTTAAAAGCATTAATAAGTTATTTGTCAAGTAAATACATGAAATGTGAGTTTTGAAAGTGAAAACTGAGAGCGGCACAGTCTTGCTTAGCATTTCTCATTCAGCGTTTTGGAAACAGAACTTCACTCTAAAGATCATGAACTTGTCGACTTTTGTGCACGTCTAATCAAATTATTTGTGTATTTTTTACTTGTTGATGGATCCCTCTCATGAGGGAGCATGTGAAAAGATACTTCTTCGTATTTATGATCGAACCCTAGAGGATATAGCTGTGTTTTGTTAGGAAGTAGTGTAGCAGATGATCAAGTCATCAGACCCTCAGAATATATTAACCCATTCAGGCATGAATGAGATTTGGATGATATAACAAAGTAAAATAAACAAGATTGGAAGACTTTTGTTTGTTTCATTTGATTTTTGTAAAGGTAGTATACACTTTTAGGTCTTTGGTTAATAAAACAGGCTTTATTTGATAGTTGTGGATCTGTTTTTGAAATATTGTGTAATTTCTTGTGCTGTTTAAGCCTTTATAGAGACTTTAAGTTCATATACTTGTCTTGGTTTGTCCTAATATGGAAGAAAACGGGTGCAATATGAGTCATTGGATTGAATGAAAATATTTAGTCATCCTAACAGGATGCTTTCCATTATCAGCGTTAATCATACAACACATTGCAGTACTGTAGATTATTAATATTTAAGTCCAGCCAGAGGGTTACAGCCAGAAGTATATCTGACATTTGGAGTGATTTAGGACAAACTCTTATCTATGATCAATGCTGCTTTAGCAAGAGGTTCATTTGGGAATACAGCTACAACTGCTTTATGTCTTTGCTATAAAAGAAAAATGAATCCTAATTACTGCTCAAATTATTGTCCATTATTGGTAATTACAATATGTTGTTTTCCAAGGTCTTAGCATTGCAGTTAGAGACATTTTTCCGAAACTGGGTAACTGAGATCAGGCTGGTTTTCTTCATATACTGCATGAAAATCATGGACGTTGCAACCATGATGTCATCCACTGGTGTGTTGACTTGCATTTTGAAGACTCTAGTTCGTCATTTTGACCGCCGCTGTTTT
Organism: Scomber scombrus; assembly: GCF_963691925.1. Lineage (NCBI taxonomy): Eukaryota > Metazoa > Chordata > Actinopteri > Scombriformes > Scombridae > Scomber > Scomber scombrus. Next base: position 6,299,362 of record NC_084984.1, read on the forward strand.
GGATTTTTGGAGCCAGAAGTTGATGAGATGTGACGATATTTAGCCTAGAGGGTTGAGTTGACCCTAACACTGTAGCTTACTTAGCATGTTGTATCTAAAGTCTATGATTAACTGTGATAATACCAACGCTTATTTTTGCTTGTTAAAAACAGACTTACGACCATTAAAACAAAACATACTTCCTCATAGCGTCTTATACTTAAACCAAACGCTGAACAACCAAAGTTAGCTAACCAACATTGTTACTGTGATTTGTTGTCAGATTTAAATTAAATGGGTTTCAAATTGATCATCATGCTATATTGAAGAAGACTTGAAATGCGGAATTTAGACCATAAACTCATCAGGAAAGGGTTTATTGAGGTAATAAATCAAGTGGAAAGTAAGGTAGTTTTCTTACAAACTTCAGTGGAGTCGTCCCCCATTGGCCATTAGAAAGAATGTGGGTTTAACGTACTTCCACTATGGCTTAACTTTTCAGACCTGGCACTACCTGCTTAGTTTTATTAAGGATTGCATACCTTCAGATAATATACGTTGTGTGCTTAACATTTTGGGCATGCTGCCAGGAACCACACCAAGAGTTATTTTATCAGTTGATGCTGAAAAAGCTTTTGAGCGGTTAGATTGGCCCTACTTCTGGAAAGTTTTTAGGTATTAGGGAGGCTTTTATTATAGCTGTCATTACAAGTATTAATTTATCTCCATCTTTTATAATAACAAGAAGTAGTAGACAGGTGGACCCACTCAGTCCTGGGCTTTTTATGCTTACTATGGAGCCTTTAATACAGAAATGAAGAGATTGTACTTTAATTAAATCAATATTTTCTTCATTCTACAAAGCTTTTTTTAAGGATATTTATATGCAGATGACATCGTATTATTTGTTGAGGAAGTGAGAGATTATCTTCAAACATTTTATCTGTTATGGAAGAGTTTAGTTTTTACAAAATACTATAGAACAAATCTTTACTTCAGCTTAACACTGCTGCATAAGATGAGCTGACAGATATGTGTGACAGATATGTAATACAACCCAATCTAAAAAAGATTGTCTATAGGAATTTTTAATCTGTTTTTAAATCTATAAAATCAGATCAGAATATATTTTTCTGGTAGCATGTTGATGACAAAAGTGAACATTTTTCCCAGGGTAAATTTCTGTTAGTTCAGAGCTTTTTTTTTAATCCAGCTACTTTTGGCTGCTGGAAGAAACTCTATCACATAATTTCACTATGTGTATGGAAAGGGAAATGGTCAAGAATTAAACTAGTCCATCAGAAAGTAATCCATCAGGAAACTGAACTTTCAATTCCATATTTCAAATTATACTTTCAAGCCTTCCAGTTTTGTTATTTGATAAACTGGTTTAATTCTTTAATGACCATGACAATGGGTAGACATGGAAACCAATAACACAAATTCATCTCAAGAAGAGAGATGTATACAGACCTATCTCTCAAACAGTCAAATTCAGTCCGCTAACAGCTTTGTACCATTTCTATTCTGCAACATTTTTGAAAAGATGAATAAATGGACAACAAAATGGCACAGACAAACCCCAATTTTTCATAACCGTCTATTAAGAACAGATGGACGTCGTTTTTTCCCCATCCCTGTGGGGAAAATCAACCATTTGCTTCCATGGTGATATCATGGATGGTAGCGGTTTAAGAGCAGTTCAAGACTTGCAGAATGCATATAACCTCCCAATCCTTTCTTTATGTACTCTCCTCTCTGATGTGTGTGTGTAGGAATTTCTGGGGATTCCCGAAACCCTCGATCATCCGCTTTATGACCAGATTGAGACCTTACTTAAACTTCCAAAACATCAAGTTATAAAACTTTACCGACTAGAACACTCACACCTCCAGGGATTACACAAGCCTGGAGCACAGACCTCTCTCTGTCTGGGAAGACGATAAATTGGCGAAGAGTCTGGGGGAATATTATCTTTTCATCCTTGAATCGTCAACTGATACATTTTAAATGTATCTATAGGTTTCATTTGACACCAGTGAAAGCACATCATATATGAAAAAGGTAACTACACTAGCTTATATACATCACATTTAATAGAAACTTATTTACATATGATCTGAGATTGTCACCCAGTTAAAAACCGTTTGGCCTGATGGGATTACTTTTCTCTGTGGTGTGACTGGCTGTCATTTAAACTTGCAACCGATCCAGAACTGATGGTCCTAATCGATGAGTCCTCCTGTAATACGACTCTTCATCAGAAACAATCTCTGACTTGCGGACTGCACAGCAGCAAAGGAAACTGCTGGCATTAAGATGGGCAGCTCCTTCATTCTCTATTGGTAAATCAATGTTCTATAGTCTATTAGACATTTAAGTCTGGCAATATTCATCAGCGAAATTAAATGGGGTTAGTAAAGATATCACAGAGGCTTGTAAAAGTCATATAGACATGGCAAAAGACGTTTTCTTTTAGATTATAGATTTTAGATTATTTTCATTTAATATAATTTATATATTCTGTCATTTAAATGTAGTTAATATTTAAAATGTATCTGTGTTTGTAAGTATACAGTATAGATAGATAGATAGATAGATAGATAGATAGATAGATAGATAGATAGATAGATAGATAGATAGATAGATAGATAGATAGATAGATAGATAGATAGAGGAAGAGGGTGGGGAGCACTGGTGGAAAAGTAAGAGTTATTCTGCTTGTATATATTTAGCGATACTACCTTTTAATAGATTTGTATCATGAGTTCAGGGTGGCACAGACAGGGTATGTGTATGCAGAGTGTGTTGGTTTGTCAGCTGTTCGTTCGCTCCCCTTTAGTTCCCATCTATCTCAGAGGACTGAGCGAGAATCAATGATACCATTTATTATTAAAATCATCTGCCTTTCCCTGCAGGATCCTGATAATCTGCCATGGTGATGATCACGCTCCCATGTGTGTCAGTGTGTGTGTGTGCTTGCATATGTGTGTGCATGTTTTATAAACACAAGTCATTTGTTTACCCCTCTGGTCAGTGCAGCAGGGAGTGTGAACAGTCACATGTGAAGGAGCTGATGCTGGTGGCCCGTACAGATATGCCTACAGGGCCTCTTACACAAGTGCACGACTTATAAGAACATGCAGACTAAGGCATGAATTAGCAGTTTATCAGCCTCATTGTAACAGTTTATCAGCCTCATTGTAACCCTCCTATCCATTTAGATGTGCAAAAGTTCAGTGATCGACAATGCAGGTTTTGTGTTCTGAAAAAGAGACGAGACGAAACAAGCAAAACTGATTATCAAACCAAGCCTAATTAACACAATTCGTGTAACATGACACTTTCTTTGTACGTTTTATTATTTAAAAAAAAAAAGAAAAAAAAAAAGTACAAGATAAATTAAAAAACGATGCAGGACAAGTGAGAAAATACAAGTTGTCCCCTTGAGAAGAAAACAGGAAGTTGCATGTCAGTACAAAAAGATCAGTGTCATGATGACAACAAACATACGTTATGCTGGTTGGAGGTGATGTCTAGATGAACACAAATCTTAACAGACAGTCAAGAGGCAGGAAAATTACAAAGTAATGATGACTAGCATCTGAAGAGTAAAAAATAGTAGATTGTAGTGCATGAGTTTTGAAAGGTAAAGAGAGATAAGATAAATGATCTTATCTTGTAGCTTTGTAGTTTTTAATTTTTGTTAACACAAAGTTGAGTGTTGGCCAAGCCTGTATCATACATGATGTCTCAAATCTCAGCTAGAACAGTGCAGGCATTATTTCCTTTTATACATTTACAAAGCAATTCTCACTGTTACAGACAATTCATCTTGTTTGCACACATCACAAGTACAGTACAATGCACAGTTATTACAGTATGAACAGTACATGGTGTAACTATCACATGTGCTATTTGAACCCATGCTATAGAAAAACATCTTGAAATATGAAAACATGTAGTTTCTCCCTGTTTTCCATCCACACTGAACCAGCGTTTATCACAATTAAAAATGTATATTTACAAAAACTCTGCAGAGTTAAAACATCTGAGCCTGCTTTCATGTGGACGGGGGGGGGAAAATGTTCTTTTGGAAAATGTTGGCGTATGTGTGTTCAGATCCAGGCTGTGAGCTTTTAAGTTGTAATATGAAGAAGAAAACTTTCTGTTGCTTCTGATCTGCTTTGAGCATCCTTTTTAAAATCCTGAATTCTTCAAAGTCACAAGTGGGCCGGACCCATCCTCAACCTAATGGTGGGGCCAAGAGTAAGGGGAGGGGGACAGGAAATAGCGTGGGTAGGGTTGTAAACATAAACTATGGGAGTTAGCATGACTTGAGTACTAACAACATGAATGAATTTTTACAGCATTTTTTATTAAACATTTCATCATGTCATTAACCTCTGTCACTGTCCTCAGACTGCTGCTAGCATTACTTTGCAGTGCAAGTTATGAAAACAAGAATATAAACAAGCAATATTTCCAGAATAAGAGGTCATCGCTCCCCTCTCTCGCGATTTCATGAGTCAGAGCTCAATCGGATCAAATGCAAAAGCAAATGAACTCTGTGCAAAGCGAAGGAGGTGGGTCAGTTTGCGACCGGAAGCAAATGCGTCTCATCCTGTCGCACATAGACATGAGGAGTGAATTTCAGTGTGATTGCACCATTAAAAGAAAAGGCCTGAACTGACAGCTCAGGCCATGCTCAGCAGTGTGTTTAATATTGAGCTTGTTAACTTTAAATGGATGCTTTTTTTTTAGTCTAAGCAATGATTATTTGTCATCATTATTGAAGATTTTACTGTTATTTCAGATTTATTTGAGTACCAATTTTTATTTCATTCACTTTATAGCTTCAAAATCATCTGTAAAAGTCATTGAAGTAAGTAGAAAATTGTTCTCCAGCTCTCTTCTTTAACTGGAGACTCAAATTTAAACCAGCTACTAAAAAACTCACTTCCTCACAGTCAGTATAACCAATTGCACAACACAGGTGCTGTCACCATTAACCTGTATTAATGTTTATTTTGTATATTTTGTCAGATGTTGCTGTGATCATAGAGTAATTTGACACCGACAGTCTTGCTGCTGCAGCTCTGGGATAACAGTTAAAGTTGTTACTAGTGATCCGATCACTATTATTATTATGCTTGTTCAACAGTCTGACGCAAAAAGGAAAAAAATATGTAAATGACATAAATTATCCAGGAGCTTAGCATGTAGAGCAGCAGAAGATACAATAAAAGTTGTGACTGTGATTTAATATTTATGTTTGTGCCATCTGGAAAAACAAAAAAAAAGAAGATATTCAGCAGTTTTTCTGTTGTTTTTTTAGAAGGAGATCTGTATGAAAATGACCCGAGGACAGCAGCGTCTTTTAGTTTGGATGCAGTCTGGGTTTGGATGTAAGAGGAAGGGGGTGTGTGAGAGCAGGAATGTCACCCAGGCTGTGAAGTGGAAAATAGTTTGAATGCTGGACTGGAATAACTGTTTACATACAAGGAAGTTCCTGTAGGTGTGTGTGTGTGTGTGTTTAAATGCATGTTATATCATTTTAGCGTAGTCTAAATTTTTATATTATGCACAGTCGTGTTTACTTGCTCTTTTTTGGAAGACATTAGTGATTAGTAGCATAGATGCTGAGTATTGAGCATTAAATATTGATTTTTGCATCTCAAATTGCGGATTTATTTTGGAAAATGAAAATCTATGTATTTACTTTATGTACTGAATGTTCAGGCTTTTTGAGATCAACACTGGAGACTCTTCACCAGTATTAGGCAGCATACTCTGAGACTTGAACACACTCTGTATTCCCAAACTTTGTTCAAATTAGATGCTTCAATCCACCTGATTGGCATGTTAGACCAAAGCCTGACCAAGTGTGGATTTTTTAAGGCCAATAACAACATTATATTTGAGTGTTTACATAAACACATAACATACTCAAACTCTTGGATATGTACACTTTAAATTTGGTTATTTGTGATAAAGATACAGGATGTTCTGAGTGGGACATTTTTCAGAGTCTCGAGCAGGTGAACTCAAATATAATGTAGAAGCCATGAATGAATTAACACAGGTATATTTTTCTATTAAGGTGAAGGTGTGTATTGATTGTGCACGCTATCATGAGTTGATCAATTAAAAGCGTATCTTCGAAATCTTACGTTAAGCGCATCAGACAACAAAGGCCCAACTTCAGTCCCTCAGCGACTCCTTTGTTCTTTGAAGTTGCAACATAGAAGTCTCACAAATGTCCACTGCATCAAAAGTAAGGGTGCATTAAGGAATGAAATTTCACAATTCTGTATATGAATTACATTTTTACTAAATGTTACACCTTTCATTGTGCGTACTGAAACTTGATTGACTTGACTTGAATGTTTGATTTTTACAATTATTCTGCTTGAGTCTTTATATAATGACTTTAAGTGGATCAGTTTTGTGGTTCTTACGTATTGTATTTTAGGGATAGTTTTGTTCAAAATTGGCATGTTTGGTGTCGTAGTCATGTTTTACATTCTTTAAATGAACATGTTTTCTGCAGTCAACTCATCCTTTTAAAGACCTTACCTTGTTTTGGATAATATTATGAAGCCAATTTACTTCAACTGGAGTTCCTACATCCAACAGCAGCCTTGTTAACTGTGTTGACCAGCAGGTGGCTGAATGATGACAGGTGACGTGAGCTAAGCTGATAGTTATGTGTTACTGAGAAGCAGTCTGGTTCAGGTTGTGGTGAAATTTTTCTCCCAGTCCGGATTGATACAGACCAGAGTCTATCTTTTCAGTACGTACAGCTGATGCTTTGGTCTAGTTCTGCTTTGGAGCAACTTCAAGCAGAGAGGCTCAATCACAGTTGCCAGATTACAGTGCTAAACATAATAATTGCACTTGTTCTCATAATGTTGAGAAGAGAGTGTTAGAGTGGGAGCTCCTTCGCACTATAATTTGGAATCATTTTCAACAATGAATGCTAAAAACTGAGTAGAAAAAGGACAACTACTGTTAGTATGTGCAGTGATGGCCTCTACAGTGTGCTATTATTGGCAGAGTGATCATCAAATCCGAAGGTTGCACTGAGTGAAGAAGCCTGCTTACATGAATAAAGGTAACCAACATCGAAATGTCTTGTTGATCAATCTGAGCTTATCACTGACTTCACATTGTTGAAAGAAGTGTGAATGATAAGGAGGATGATAAGTGTAGCCGTGTGCAGACTGAGGCCGAACTCAAGTCCATCGTGGCTTGACAGAAGGCCACCTGCTCGGAAGATAAGATGTTCTGAGGCCTTGTTGCAAGGACTGTGATTCACGTAAACAGCAAGGCCTGCAATGATGAGGAATATCATCCAATGAAAGCTGACTTGCTTGGCATTTATCTGGCAATATATACAAAATAAGTCACATGACATTTCACTGCTGGTTCAGATACAAATGTAAATGATAAAATGCAGGGGTGTCAAACTCATTTTAGTTTAAGGGCCACATACAGATATATTTGATCTCATGTGGGCCACACCATTAAAATCCACTGCATAATAACCTATAAATAATATATATAAATATATTATGACTTTACTATAATAAACCATCTATTCACAAAGCAGATGAACAGGACTTAAGATGCCTTAAGAAAAATTAGATAAATCGTCCCAAGCGTTAAAAAAAATTGCAGACAGGGCTGTCAGTTCGGGGTTACCGTGGTAACAGATAGTGATAAAATGTGTCCTTTTAAAATCTGAATCACGTTGCAAGTCAATTATATCAAGTTTGACATCAACAGGAAGATCATAAAAATTGTGATTTAGTATTTTGCATATTTTACACTTTGCATCCAGTCGGATTCAACCCTTTGGCGGCCCGATTCTGGACCACGGGCCGTATGTTTGACACCCCTGATATAATGCATAGGATGAGAGGAAGATTTAGCCACGATCTGAAGGCCGAAATAACATCATAGTGTATCATTTCTAATTCTGAGTTTCAAAGTTAGAGCCACATATAGAAGGGCCAGGTCTAGATGAGAAACACACCTCTCTTTGTCACTTACTCACAATGATTAGACATTGGCGTGTTAACGTTAAGTGAAACCGACTTTTCACTGTTCTCCAGCCATAATGTAAACTAAGTTGTCATCTTTTATAATCCAACATCATTGTAAACAGTGAAAAAGCATTTTAAAAAGAATACATTAAACATGCCATAACTTTGCTACGCTGATTGCATTTCTGGAGAATAAGCGGCGCCACAAAATGTGCAATGAAAAGCGATGTTTAATCTGTATCATCACAGTGTGTATACAGTGTGTGCAATAACATGATGTACCTGGGCCCCAATAAGTAAGGGTTTATTTATACAGCACCTTTCAAGCCAAGTGCTTCACAGAAACAAAAGACAACAGAAGATGTTGAAATTACTGCACGAGTGAGGCGGCTCCACTGAAAGAAAAACATCAGTTATAGTTAGTTGAAGATAGTTTAGATTAGGGAACAATATAAAAGGAGCCTGTCTGACTATACAATCTCTAAAATAATCCCCTGTGGTGGAGAATGTATATTTTTAACAAGAGGGATTTTTTCCCTCCTTTTTCTCTTGAAGATAAATCCAAAGAATCCCACACTTGAACTCACTTTTAATAACAACATTTTGGTCCTCAGAACTTCATCAAGCATACATTTATACAAAACAAAAAAGCAGCATGCAAACAACACTATCTATATATAGTTTAACTCTATTTTAAGGTTAAGGTTAATGAACTCCTGCAATAGGAAAACAAACAGGATACTGACTAATAGGATACAACTGTAAACATACATAATAAATAAACAACTATTATGGAAAATTGGTTCACATTATACAATTGAGTCTTTCCCAGTTAATTAAAAATGTTTTTATTATGCAGCAACAAAGACATGATCCCTCACTCTTTTCCAAACTGCAAAACACTGCCAGTTGTGTAGCTTGGAAGTGAGTCTCTGCCTCTCTGGGCAACAAGTGACAGAATTTTGTGAATAAAAAAATACCTTACTTTATAAATGATGGTAGATTTATATGTTTAATTAGATGCAGGTCAGAGATTTTATGCGTAAAGGTAAATTAAATAGTCGTGGCAATTACTTCTTGGCCTGTGGAAACAGTTTTAAAATGTCGTCTCTGGCTCTGGAGGAGCTTTGTAAAGTTTACAGAAAGTCAGTGTTGCACACTTTAGATGTGGACTTTGACAGATGCAGGTATTTACCAGGCAGGGAGGGTCTAATGAAAAGATGGAAATGTAGTTGGAAATGTAAGAGCCAGTGTTGCTTGGTCACATTAGGCACTGAAAATCCGGATAGCTCAGCCTCCTCTGTTTCAATTTTGACCTTTTTAAAGAAAAAAAGAAAGAAAAAAAATCAATTTGACTCTTTTATGAGTCCCTTTAGGGAAATATCAATGACTAAATGCTGAAATATCCCTTTTAACTGAGAAAGCTCATGAGGATTTGCTACCTCTAAGCACAGAACAGCTGAAATTTAGGCTGCAAATAATGATTATTTTCATTATTGATTCATCTGCTGACTGTTTTGTTTGTGTTTTGTATTAATCAATGGATGTCTAGAAGTGTTTGTCTTTGGCATTTTTGCTTGAAAAGTGACATAAAATGATCAATCAATTATCAGAACAGTTGCCTTTTAATTTTCTGCTGCTTAACTTATTGATTAATCATTGTAGGTAATTTACTTTTACATTAGTAGGCCTGCTGTATCAAGTATTGATGTCTTGGCACATGTTATGTACCCAGATTGGGCCCATAATGTGAGATATTGGTGGAAATCGGTGCATTGGATGATATAGATTGGATTAAATGGAGGAATGGGAAATGTGGGCTTACCAGACTCGGATGAGCCAAAGTACACCGGAGCCCCAACCTGCAGCTTCCTTGGATCCGTAGCAAACTAAAATCTCTTCTTTAGATTAGGTGAGAACAAAACGAGAAACCCCAATCAACCGAAATAGTGAAGGGAAAGTCACACCATGCCACTCCACCAGTTGATGTTCTGGTCTTTTCTCTGCGTCCTCTGATCAACAGGTGTTTTCAGTTCTCTTTATCCTTCCCCTTCATCCAATCCAGCCAATGAATGAATGAAAAGCATGTGAGGTAGAGTTGATCAGGGGCTACACCTTTAGTCTTGTTATTGAAAAATGCACCAAACATGTTGCTTAGTTCAGTTTCTAAGTGAAGGAAATTGAGTTTATTATGTTTAAGTTCATTTTTCTTCCATGTTTACTTCTTTGACTTCCTTAGAATATGTTGTTTGTTTTAGTGGTTTATGCGACTTGGCTGCTGTGACATTGCAGTGTCGCAGTGGGATTAACCCTATAGTACCCATCTATTTATTTGCTTTATATAATGTGTTTGATGAAAACATGCAGATTCAGATTCACTTAATTTGAAAAATATCAATTTTCTTAAAAAAACAAATCTTTGCAGTAGTTTTTACTCTCACAAAGAAAAACTCCCTCCACATATCTGTCCTCTGACTTCCTATAAAGTCTGACATCGCCTACTTGCTATCCACTTTCTCACCTCTCTTTGAATATTTCTGTCTTTCCTGTCATTCCTCACCTGCCTCTCGGCTATCTCGAACCTCATGAATCAAGCGGTCGCCTCTCTCATTCTTCTCCCCAATCCATCTCTTCTTTTAACTCCTAAATCTTCCAGGTTAGACTTTGTCACCTTTTTCTAATCAGAGTCAGTGTCTTATGACAACTTCCTCCGGCATTTCCTCCATCCTCTATCGTCTCCTAATCTTAACCGCTGACTGATCTCTCTCCAAATTTTTCTCTCTCAGCCGTGATTACTGAGCTGTCCATTTCCACTGCCTTGCTTCCTGTCCTGGTTCACATCTGGCTGTGTCGTCCTCAAGTAAAACAGAATTACTCATTTTGTCACGAAGCCAATCCTCAATCCACTCGGACATCTTTTGGAGTCTGTGCTTCTTGTTGTCACTGAAGCACTCAACAGTGATTACGTCTTCTTTTTTTTTTTGCTTTCAATACACTTTGCTTCAACCCTTGTAGACCTCTCTGTGATTCCTGTTCAGACTGCCAAGAATCTCTTTGTATTAAGAGACAAACAACTGTGATGTGAGGTCCACATGACACTGGAAAACACTATCCTGCAAGTCTGCTATTGTCAACAAATTACCTTTTTAGATTCTGCATCCTATAGCACTTTCAACTCCATACTGTCTGTCCTGATCAGGAGTCTACACTCTTATGTTTTGCAGAGCAACCTAATAGTGGCCCCCGAAACTGTAATATACAGAACTGTGCAACAGTCTTATGCCACCACTAGCTTTGTTGTTTTTAGCAACGTTTTAATGATATATTTATTTTTCAGTCTCTTTCTTAAGATACAAACAGAAAATACAGGAAATATATACACAAAATTTAACATTAATTGTTCATTATTATTAATTATTAGGGTTCCATTCCATTTAAGGTTCAAAAGAACCAGGCTCCTGCTATTGCTCTAGTGTAAGAGGAGATCACACTACTTGCATATTTAGCCTATAGAAGCTGTTTTTTTTAAATACTGGATACATGTTTCCTGTATTTTCTAGTTGTATTCTAATAAATAGAGAATAGAGAAATAATTATATATGGTCATTATAGCATTGCTAAAACAACAAATCTAATGGTGGCCTAAGACTTTTGCACAGTACTGTACATAATTAACAAAATGCCTCAATGAATAAAAAGTCATGCAAAGTTAAATCACAAAATCCTTTAGTTTGAAAAGTTTTCCGCCCTGGAACAACAACAACAAGCTGGCAAAATGTTCTGATTTGTGATCTCAATGCACTCTAAACATCACTTGTGGTATCCTATTAAATTTATCTGCTTTTACACATTTGTTATTTTGTCCAGCATATGTTTTCTCACTCTGGATGTGTGTGCATGTTAACCACAAACGTTTCTGATTTCTGATCTCACACTTGCCACTCAAGGTTTAGTTTGTTTTAGGCACAAAAAATGACTTGATTTGGGTTTGAATAAATGCTTTCAGAATGGTTTCCTGTATGAGACTCAGTTTTTTGGACCCATTCATCCATCCCATACCTCCCTCTGTGGACTTTCTGGCTCTATCTCCTATTCAGCTTTTCTTTCTTTCTTTTTTCTGTCACTTTGAAAAAATGAAGCACGTTTCTGAGGTTTGCTTTCCATATTTTTGGACAAATTTGAAGCCTTTATGATTTAAAAACTAATAACTTTTTTAAAAGCATAAAACACACTACACTTCCTATGAGGAACATAATAAAAATGACCAAATTGAAGACATTACTGTGGCCAATAATGACAAAAATCATTAGCTGCAGCTATATTATTTTGTCTGTTATAGTCAGTGCAGTTTGTGTTTATCGTCTGACAAATTATTACATTGCTTTATTTGTATTTAAGTGTCTAAAACAAAATTAGCCTATTGAGATTTCTTCAAGTGTATCACTGACAGGCTGTTGATGACGTTTAGTCAGTGGTTAGTACCGGCTTGTTGAGGCTACATGTGGGTTTAAGCATGTCCACCTCTTCTCATAATTACCCCTGACAAATAATACTGACTGATGGTTGAGTCACCAGCTCGTGTCTACCTCATCACTTTAGTCATACAGCTTCTGTATGATGGTGAGTAGAGATTGTGCGTAGTGTGCAGTATTATGAAGCTCATGCCTCAAGTAGAATTAACTGAAATCCCCCTCCTCCTTTTTTTTCTTTACCTTATCTGTTCTATCTTGTTTTGTGGGTATTTTCTTCAGCTGGAGACAGTCTTTAATACCTGGACAATCCCCCTGTGGGTTTATGAACATGTATGTGGAATAAACCACATAATCCAACAAACCTTTCAAGAATGAAAATGACTCACGAAAACAGAATTTACTCAAAAATAACTCGATACCTGGGTGATTAATTCCAAAGCATGACGCATGGATGATTTATTGTTTGCTTGAAGTGTGTTTTCAAGCATGTGTGTTTGTGTTTGTGTGTGTGTGTAGTGGGAGGGAGCATATGCTTAAAGGATGCACATGTAGCCGAGTTGCTTACCCACATGGAGTGACGCATGTGGTTAAGAAGCCTGTTGCAGCTGCTCAGACACTGCAGAGAAAACACACACATACATAGGGTGAGGTTTGTGATGCTCCTGCAGGAGGATTATGCAAGTAAACCTGTAAGTTCAGGCTGCCTGCTCACTGCTAATACCTTCTAAAGAGGTTTGCAGTGGACAGCTCCATTCTGAGCCGCTAATACTGCATGTAAATATCCATGTGCGGAGTGCAGGAGAGAGGCGATCACGAAAACCATTCTGTGTCAGAAATATCCAGATGCACAGATATTTGTGGATTTAGGAGGCTATTGCAATCATTTTTACCTTTAACACTGAAGCGCAGTTGGGACAGACAAGACTTTGCAAAGGGTGGGGGAAAAAAGCAATATGCCAAAATGCTTCTGGACATCAATGGTAAAATGGTAAGAAGCGCTCACGTCTTGTTTGTTTGTTTTGTGTGTTTGTTTTTACGTGCTCGGTTTGTGACTGCGATTCACACATCCTTATCTTTTTTTGTTTTTTGCTTCACAGGTTTCAGCTACAGAAGAATGCGTCGGACCTATGAAACTGACTCAAGAACCAATTCAGGTGAGTGAAACAAGATTTTTGTAATCTGGAATTATGTTTTTTTTAATGTTAATATCACATTTTGAACACCAGAGGTTTGGTGCAATGAACACCAGCCTAGAAAATCTGATGTATTCTTATTTAATGAAGAAAATGATTGAAAGATTCTCAATAATAACAAAATAGGTACCTGTAAATCTTGCATAATAAATCCCTATAACACCAGGAAATGATTAGAAAACATTTCTGTTTTCTCTTGACTACAAAAGATTATTTTCAGGAGCTTTTAACACCTTTTTATTCAGTCAGATTGAATTTCCTTGCTAAACTATGATGTCATTCTCAGTTTAAATAATAATTTCTGTTATTTTTTCTGTTGTAAACACTTGCACAGCTGTCATAGTATTTTTTTCCCCCCAAATTGTTTTGCTTATGACAGTAAATGCAATGATGTGTTGGCAGCTGTTAACAGATTAATGAATACTCGATTATGTTTTGCAACTACTTAACCTACTTATATCCAACTTTAGCAACTTGTCTTTAGCAGGTTGACCGTTTTCTTGTGTCAGATTTGAGTTTTATGCAGATTTTCTGTAAATATAACCTTTCACTAGGAAAAAAAACATATACATCAACATCAGAGTGGTAACCAGGCATGAAGACAGACTTTATCTAAAAAGGAACATGTCTACATTTAAAATATATAAATACAAATTATGGATGGATTTGGATTTTACACTTACACTTTTACACTTTCTCTTAATATGGCACACAACTGGGAGGGGGGGAAACCCAAACAAAATTTGACCTATTTTCTGAAATGTTTCATTAAATGTACTTTCATGGCTTTAAAAATTTATTTTATTTTTGTAAAGGACAGAGTGTTCACCTCAAACTACCTACTACATACCTTGTCTGTCTTTTCTGTGCTGCTGGGATCTTATCTTGTCTGTCAAGAACTTTGGAATATTGCAAGGTTAGATGGGGTTGAGTCAGGGATTGTCTGTGCTCATCCTCTGGTTAGGGATTAGGCCATGTGCTAGTCAGATTTGCCCTTATGCAACAAAGAAAGTATGAGTCCTGGAGGTTACCAGCTGCTCAGGGTGCAGGTACTGTAGATGCACAAAGCATTCCTCTGTTTTTGGCGGCTTTGATCTCAAGAATCAGCTACTTTATTAGGTGCTTGTTTATCGCTGTTGCTTTGATTTAATTTGCTTCGGTTTGAGCTGCGCTGTTTTGACCGATCTCCAGGGGTTTCTGAGTTCAGCTCAGTTCCCACTTCAGTGCAGTGATGTGAGAGGCCTGGCATGCCACTCATGTTCATGCTGAGCTACAGTATCTTGCTCTATCCCTTGGAAATAACATCACACCAGGAATCTCTGGCAGCATGCAGGCAGGTGAAGGGACCATGAGCTTTATTAAAAAAACCCTTCTAAGACCTCGTCTTATGCCCCATAAAACCCTTAAACTTCTCCCTGAAAGCAGCGCATTAAAGTTGTACCTCAAGCCTTCTGCTGGATCCGTGACCCGATCCGCCCCTCTCCCCGCTTCAGTCTTTCCACAGAACGGAGAGATGAAAAGAGAGAGATAAAATGCTTTGCAGGAGAGAGTTATATATTGTGAGTTTTCCTTGACGTTTACTGTTGCCTCACAGCTCTGGAGAGTTTCAGCCGCTCCAGATACCACCTCCTTCAGCTTATCTAATGATTCATGAGCTTCACTCACAACACAGATAAGTGAAGGCAAAGTAACACACATGTTGTACGTTATTTTATATCCCATACCTGCATCCACAGACTTTATACGTCTAAAAGTCGTCTTTACACCATTTTAACCTTTTACCCGCTGTCTGGGAGGCTTGTATGTTGAACTTTCACCGACTAGTATGAGGGGAAACTTGATACGAATATGCGATATTTGTAATGATAAATCATATTGTCGTTATGGTTGTTTTCAAAAAGAATTCCCTGTCATAAAAATAATCAGGTATAATGCTTCCCAGTCTCTCCTTTCCTCCAACAGTGTAATAAATCCTTGAAAAACCGTACACCCAAATCCACTGCAACGGTCTAACGATCCCAAATAGACCATTTGTTTTCATTTAGGGTTGTGTGATAAAGGGTTAATGGCTTGATTCATACCTAAAGGGCTTTATAGCCTTATTGGCACAGCATGTATGTTTTTACCGTCGTCTCTGAGGTTTTATGAAACATTTGAGCTTCAAAGCTCATTCTTGACCTTCATAGCTCAACAAAATAATCTTCAGGAAAGGTTCACTTGCTTCTTGGGATGTAACTGCCAATTGTTTTCATGATCAATTACTGTGACAATTACATCTTTCAAATAATTGATTAATTGGTTTCTTTTAAACACTCATTTAGAAAAGCGAGTTGTTAAGTTTATGTATTCAAATTGTTTGATTTGTCCAAGAAAAAGTCCAAGACGTAAAGATATTCAGATAGTGTCAAAGCAGACTAAGAGAAAACAGCCAATACTGATATTTAAGAAGCTGGAAACAGTAGATTTTTGTTTTGAAAAAAATCTTTGAATAACCAATAAATGATCAAAATAGCTGCAGATCAATTTCCTGCCAATTAACAAATCCATTAACTACTCCAGACAAAGCTTGTTCGTAGGCTTTTATCACATGTTTAGCAAAGCAGTATAAAAGTATACAAACTGCACAGTAAAGAGAACAGATCATGTCCAGTTTTCTTAAAATTATATAATTGCAACAAACTTCTGCACAGTTTTACAGACCGGTGTGTCGGATCAAAAACTCCTGACTGTGAAAAAAAAAAAAATCACATTATTTAAGGTATTTCTGTCCTCAAACCTTCATTAGGTAAAATTCATACACAGTGCTGGTACAAATTGAACTCTTATATTATAAGTGACTAATATTTTAAACAAATATTGTGAGGTAAAAACAGTAACACTGACTCTCAATGGCGCACCTTTAACGTCATACACTACCTCCAATTGTCTAAGACTGTTACGCTAACACACAGATAAAGAAGTCAAAGCTAGTTGGCCCAATGATACCGTGTTTGTGTAACTCTTAACTTTAGGTGGCATTCAAGTGTGCAAACATGGCAGATTAACCTCCGAACTCGCAGCAGCAGTCGGGGGATAAGCTTCATGCCAACCGTACAGTGTTTTCATTCAAACCTTGAATCCAATAATAAGTCACTGTGTGTCACTAAGTGATCTAATTTAACAAGTGTTTAGTTTAAGAATGCTGTGTGGTAAACATATGTTCATTTGTGTGCCATTAACAGTGAGCTACACGTGAGGAATTGTGTGTGTGTCTAAGACAGTAATGACGGCAGAATGACGGAGTGCAGCCATATGTTTGACTGTTTGTACATCAGATGGGGTATTAAGACCAATGGCGCCTCCTACCAGGCTTGTCGTTGGTGACATATTTGGGTGGCAGGTCAGAGATCTGTGCGGTCTGCGTCGTCCCAGGGTCGACTGGGCACTGTGTGTGTGGAATTTCACATGCTAGCACCATGGTTACACAAACCAGTGCCATAGTTACACAAGCCAGCACGGGATCAAAGACTGTGGACCTTTCACAGGCACTCACCAATACTACCTCATTTTCTCCTTCTGTCCTCTTCTTTTACATCTACCATTTTTTTTTCTTTTCTCACCTGTCTTTTCTCATATTCTGTCTCTTTCTATTTCCAGGTGTGAACAGCTCCATAGATAGATATCACACCTTGATCTACTCCCTTTCTTCAACGTCTCATTTTAAAACTGTGTAGCAGGAAGTGTAGATAGTCGTGACTTTAGCTCTCCCTCTACTTTTTTTTTCACCCACTCGTTCATTCTCTTTTCCCTCTCTCTCTCTCTCTGCTGCACCTCCATGCACTCCCTCTGTCACTCTATCCTTTGTTGTCCTTAGAGGGAGTCAGGAGGTGATGCTGCTGTGAGGCAGAGCTGAGTACTGTTGGTTCTGGCTGACGCCCAGCTGCCTTTCTGTGTGTGTGTGTGTGTGTGTGCGCGCACTTTGTGTGTGTGTGTGTGTGTGTGTATGTATGTATGTGTGTGTCTCTCTCTCTATGTGCCTCTTAACAGTATTGTGTTTCCTCACAACTGTACCAAAGGTGGCTGTGGTGTGTTCGTGGTCAAAACTCAGTGTGGGATCAAAAACATGTGTCCATGCTCTGCAGGCTTCATGTCTATCAGCGCAAAACACAGAATTAATTTATGATTATGTGCTCCTCCATAATAATTCACTGGGAGAAGACATAGTCATTATATTACATGATGTCTGTTTTAGGTGTTCAACCCCTTCATTTTAAATACCTGTATTCAGGGTCATGGAAGGGGCTGGAGTCTATCCCAGTATGCAATGAACAAAAAGGCAGAGAGACACCCTGCACAGGTTGCTGGACTATCAGAGAGAAAACAAGCAGATAGATGAACACGCTCACGATTATGAGCTGTTCATAGTCTGCAGTTCCCCTGAGTTGTGCATGTCTGGGGACTGTGGGAGGAAATTCACATATACTCAAGAGAGAAAACATGCAAACTCTGCACAGAATGGAGCAGAACAAAACCACCCTCTGACTCCTCTTGGCTAAAAGAATTTGATGTCTTTCCTACATTTAGAAAACATGCATGTCCCACTCGACTCAAAAAAAAGGAAAAAACGTTTGCTTCTTGTTTCTTCAGTTGGTGATGTTTGATTTTCACCGTGCAAAATGTTCTGTGTGCAGTTTATCTTCCACATTGATCAGCTCCTTTTGTGCTCAAGTTTAAATAAATAAGTTTAGGGCATGTACCTACAAGCATGATTTGGGACATCACAACTAGTGTGGAAGCAAATCATAGTCCTTTACACAAATGTGACGTGGAAACTTAAAGCCTCTCGCAGTCACTACTTCATATATAATAGGGTCTAAACAGTTTATTTAGTGAGCAGCAAATCAAGATATCGGACACTAACTAATCATCATCATTTTATGTTGTCATCATCAGCTGTCGCTCGATGGCAGTTTTCAAATCTTTACAACATCTTTTGTTCAAATTGTGGATTTTTTGAGGGCACTAATGTTATATAATGAATATATTTACACACTCAGCATTCGGACATTCAAATAAAATGGCGGAGGGTTAATGTAGTGCACTATAGAGTAAATAGGGAATGATTTCAGACAGATCTACTGAGAATGGAGAAGAAGGAGACATCTTGGGTGTTGCAGCTAAATATTGTAAAATACATTTTTCAATGAGGGAGAAAAAGGAAGTGTAATTTTAAGGATTTTAATGAAATTTAACTTTTTTTGGAGGAAAAAAACATATCAGACTTCTATTTTTATGTCTTAAAACGTGTGGTGGATATTTTTAAAAACACATTAAAAGGTTCCTCTGACTTTTGGAAACTTTTGACTGGTACTTTATATAGGAATATATTATATCACGTTCCTGTTTTAAATTTTTTTTAAATAAGAGGAAAGAAGCCGTGCTGAGATTCAAATCAGGACTTTCTTGCTGTGAGGCGACATAGCTAACCACAACCACCAATTTTGTACAAAATTTAATCTATCCTTCCATCAAATTCACACTTGCACTATAATGTCACGGACTGCTAGTACTAGGAAAAGTACCCTTCTTCTCTTTGATTGAGCTAATTTTCCAAAATAAATCCCTGTCATAAAATTATTTTGAAAAACAAAATAAAAAAATGAATAAATCATTTTAAAACATTATGTTCAACTTCTCTGAAATGGTTTAACAATCAAGAATGATCCACCTATAAAAGGGAGGTGGGTGATAGCTAAAGGTTAAATACCTCCAAGACCTGCTGTCACATTTGGAGGTTTTGGCATTGTCCTCAATCTAATTGTCTTTAGTACGTCTTAAAGAAAGCGGCTCAGCAGCTACATTGGTTATTACCCAAGCCCATAAATGTCAGTAACATTTGTACTTCTGTAACCTCGGTGTCAGTACTATATATTACAGCTGATGTCTGGTTGTGCTACTCTGGAGAACGTCCCTGTCAGAGTGAAAACGTTGTGTAGACCTACCAACATAGATACTCCATAATTATCACTGTAGTAGTAGCACTGTCTCACCCAGGTGTCCGTTCCCTCCTGTCCCCTCAGGTCCTGCTGGTGTTCGCCAAGGAGGACAGCCAAAGCGATGCCCTCTGGTGGGCCTGCGACCGCGCTGGGTTCAGGTGTAACATCGCACGAACGCCTGAGTCTGCCGTTGAGTGTTTCCTGGACAAACACCACGAGATTATAGTCATTGATGGACGCAACTCGCGCTACTTTGACCCTGAATCTGTCTGCCGGTGAGTCTTACTTTTGGGGGACTGTTGTCACTGCTTCTTTGTTGTTGTCTCACATTTTGTCTTTGATGGACTGGCATTTGTAGAATATCTCCTCCCTAAAAAGATGCTTAAAGGAATAGTTTTGGGATTACACTTCTTGCCAAGGGTAAGATGAGAAGATTGATACCACTCTTGATCCCTCCTCAGTTGCTTTTCCAAAAGTTTGTTCAATTTTTTTTACCCATTAAAGGGTAATATTTCTGGGGAGTTTTTCCTTTGATCGAAGATATATGAGTAGATGGAGGTCTTTCTGTATGCTGTACAGGCAGACCTCCGTGGCATATTTGTAATTGGATTAAAATAGTTAAAAATGTACTTGCAACTAGTTAGTTTAACTCACACAGACTTGAACCGGCTACCAGCACCAGAGGACATAAACCTTGTAAAACCACAATTTGTCATCTTTACACTTTGTTTTTGTGTGTATTAAACAAACATTATATACTGTGTTGACCACTTAGCTTTAAATGTTCTGATAAGTCTGTTTTTTACCTGTAAACATAGATGATGAAGCTATTTCCTCCAGTTTCTAGTCTTTATGCTAAGCTAAGCTAACCAGTTGCTGCTGGCTGTAGCTTCATAGTTAGCATATGGACATGAAGGTAGTTTCGACCTTCTCATCTAACTCTCGGCAAGAAAGTGAATATGTGTATTTACTGGCACAGTAAGCTAGCTTGCTTTTCTTTTACTGTTTTCAAACAAACCAACATGTATGTTTGACTTGAAACTGATTGAAAGGGCTTCACTGGCCAAAAAAAAGTCAGAGAATATTTATAGCAAAAAAAAATCATGTAATCATTCAGTTCAAACAAAAATAATCAATACTGAAATAATGAGGTTCAATCAAATATCAGAAATATACAAAAGTGTTCTGTTTGTGTGAAAGCAGCTGCACTGTAAACAGCTTTGGGTAACTGTAGTGGAGGGCTTGGTGGCGCCATCTGGTGCCCACTGGAAGCACTGCCGGCATCAGCAACCCAAAGCTGCACACTCTTGAGTCTCTGTGGTCTGTAAACAGGAGTTCAAAAGGTTTCTCAATTCAACATTACGCTCTGAAAAGAGGAAGCATGGAGAAAGTGGATAATGGATATCAGAATTAATAAGTGGCACTTGAGTGAGCCTCAACTACAAAGTTTGAGTGTGTTTGTTGACATGAAGGCTGGATAGTGGCCCAGGGGTACCAAGAGTAGTTCAGATGTAGAAGAAAAGGAGCTAAGGTCTTTACTTTTTCTTTTTTTTCTTGTCCATGTTTTTCCACAGAAAAAGCCCCTGGCCTCTTTTCAGAAACCTCTTTGATTGCTGCATAAACCCATTCACTCTCTGAACTTACCAAATGTGAGGTTCATACTGGTTGTACTGGTCTGTGCTATGTGTGTCCCCTGAGTACACAGCTTTCCTGTGTGCATAGGCATTTTAAGATGTATTTAGGAAATGCGTTTATATATATCTGTATTTGGCACATATTTGTATAATGTAAACTGAGTCTGGATTTCATGTCATTTCGGAAATTGAATGCTGACATTGAAGGCAAGCAGTTGTTACTAGCTAAGTTGTAATGGCATATAGTGTTATAATCAATCTCTTATTATTTTAAATATCTAATTTAACCTGATTCTTCTATTATGTGACATGTACTAACAAAAGCCTTTTGTGAAGGCACTTTTCAATGGGGATTCCCAAGGATGAAAATGTTTAATGTTTGTCCCATGGTTGCCTTTACGCCTGTGTGAAAACCTTCCAGGCATCATTACAAGGATGTCTGTAAAGACTTTTTATATGTTGTGTGTTTTAAACATTCTCACTTTTCACAGTCTTGATGAAATAGTGCATATTCCTCGTTATTTTTAGCTAAGACAAGTGAATGCTACTTCTAGGTTTAATTTTGTCTGTATTTCTGGAGACTTTTGGGGTTGTAGTTATTGTTAGATACAGTACTAACCCATACAGAGTTCTTGGATACACTAAAAGCCACCACCATATATTTTGTAGAGTGATTTATTATAAGTGCTTCATTATTTCCCCAAGTAAAGGAACAGATCCATTTGTCTCTCCTGTCTCCTGATTACCACAGTTTGGCAGCAGCTCCTTGTCTGTTCATAACTCCTTCACTCCTCTCTTCCTCACTATTTTCTCTCCTCGTCTTTCCTTTTTTCCCTCCTCATACCTCTTGAGGATCTCTGCCATCATTTGTTCCCTCTGCTCCTCCTTTTATCCTCCATCACTGTCTTCTTTCCTCCTCCACCTCTTGGCCACTTTCCCGTATGTTCTTCCAGCGGTGTGGCTTTGTGGTCAAACCTCTGAAGCAGATGTTGTGCATGGTGTTCCTGTGCAAAGCACAGAAATGTTCTGTCCTTCTTTTGTGGCAATGACATCACCACCAATCTGCCCACATGTTTATTCTGTACCTGAGTCCAAGCCACTTCTCATGAGCTCAAAGTGAGGATGAAATGAACTCCTGTTGACACTCCTGCTGACTTTTAATCTGCTTTTCGTTTTCTTTCCAGGTTGATCCGTGCCACAAAGCCGTCGGAAAACACAGTTATTCTAGCCGTTGTGCCACAAAAGTAAGTTTGATTTTACCATTTTAATGATTGATTTTAATAACCTTCCTTTTTTTTAAAGAGTTTTTTGAAATTGTGCTTTAAAGCCCCTTAAAACGTTAAAGCTTCAAATTTCCTAAATCCCCTTCAGATGTGTTTGTAGACATATAAAAATACTCTGCTTGGGATAATTTGTATTTCTGATATGTTAAATTACCTAGTTGGCTTTGAAATTAGCTATGATGTCACATATCATGCATGTAGGTCCACACCTTCAGTACTGACTGAAAATCAGAGCTTGAGAAACTTTACTCCTTCAGCAGATGTGAAAACAGCCTTCTGGTGTCAAACTTTGCACATACATCATTCTGCACAATGGAGCTCAAATATCCAAGCGAACGAACAATAAGCAAAACACATTTTTGAATAGAGGGGGACTTTTAAGTATTTCTTTATAACATACCAACCTTGTCTCCAGGTTTTCCAAATTACAGTTATAAACAAATAATTTGCAACATGAAATACATTTGGAAGAAAAACATACTGCCACCTTTTGTCAATTAACACATCTAGTAAGCTGCACGAATGTTGATACTAAACCTATTGTAAAATGTGCACAGTTTTAATCTTGTCATACACTATTTGCTCATGGTGATTGCAGCATTATTAAGCTGTTTTTGGTTATATTTAGGCACTGGCAGCACTTGGATAAGATATATAATCATTGTGTCATAGAGGCACAAAAAAAGTCTGCAATGCATCGAGGCAGGAGGAGACATTACATTTTTATTAACTTTTAAGATAAAACCACAATCATCATTCTCTAACGTTAACCAAAGTTTTTTTGTTGTCTAAACCTAACCACATATGGGACTGTGTTTTACTCGGTCTCTGGTGTCAATGTCCTGTGTTTTGGACTCCCTCCATCCACCCTGACCTCCCTCCAACATAAATGTAGCCCTTCTTTTTAATGAAAAAAAACATTGCCTGTGAACATAATCCAGGCAGCAATTATCTTTGACATTACAATGTAATTGGGGAATTAAGTATATTTAGCATAGAAAAACGTACTTTTTAGGAGACTGGGGTTGAACATACACACACACACATATATAAATCTCTCATGTGGAATAACCAAAGCAGCTCTAACGTTCTACTGTGATCACATAGGACTCCATCACTCATATTAAGAAACTGACTGAGACAACAAAGTTTTAATGGCTTTTAAACTACATGCTTTTCTATGTAGGTGTGGAAAAATAAATAAACATAAATGATTGTGGTTGAAGATGGTAATTATTCTTTTTTTTTTTTTGTCATCGTATAGACCGGCTGACCAGGAGGAGCCATCTGTTCTTCCTCTCCTCTGTGCTGGATTTAGCAGAGTATGTCCAAAAGATTTGCCTTAGCTCGTGACTGTGTGTTTAAAACAGACATAAGCCTGAATGTGTTATCCTTGTTTCTGATAGATGCATATTTACTGGCCCTCTAAGAGACTTCAGACATTAAAATAGCAGCATGTTGCCAGTTTTTTTGAAAGAGGCACTTATTGTCAGCTGCCTTTGATGGTGTGAAAATGACGTAGAAGGTTGCAAAACAAGTCGCTACTGAGTAAATCCTGACTCATTCAATTTTCCACTCCCCTCTCTCCCTCTCTCTCTTTCCCTCTTCTGTCTCCTTCAAACACCACTTAACCTTGTTTGGCCTCCAGAGGTTTGTGGAGAACAGCAGTGTGTCAGCCTGCTATAATGAGCTCATACAGATTGAACATGGAGAGGTGCGCTGCCAGTTCAAACTCAGGTACAGCAGAGGGAAAAAACACCTTAATCACAACACACGTATCATGTGGTCATGCACACATGCACAGGCAGACAATACGTATACCCAAAAGGCGTTGGTGTGCTTATAATCCTGAGTTATTCATCTGCAGGGCGTGTAACTCTGTCTTCACTGCTTTGGAGCACTGTCAAGAGGCTGTGGAGATCACAAGTGAGGATCACATCATACAGGTATGGATAATACACACATAAATGCACGCACATGCATATGCATACATGCATAACCTGAAGACTTTTCGGTAAAAGGTAACGTAGGTGATATTTTATATTTTTGTTATTGTAAACAAATCTTATGTAAATGAACAACAGACTCTATTAATGCCCAAATGTTTCAGCCTGATTAACGTTACCCTTTCTGTACTTTTGTGGCTAGAAGATTCATTCACAAATATATTACCAAAGGCTAAAAAACAATCAGCAAACTCCAAATATGTTCATTTTAAAACCGTAGTGGCGATTTTCCTTAGCTTGAGAAAAATAAAAAATAAAAATACTAAGAAAAAATAAACAAAAAAACTCAATCAGTTGACCAATGAGGCACCTCAGGAATGAATCTTACACAGGGGAAAAAGTGCATTGTCTAGGCAAGCATGACATTTATTTTGGTTTATTTTACCATTTTGCAAACAGACAAAAAACAATGGTGTCTGCTGCCTCTCTTGACTGTTGGTCCTATATCTGTCTAAATTCACCTATGTGCCCCAAGCTGCTCACTACCCTCAAAAGAAAAGCATTACCCAGTACTCAAATTAACTAAAATGATACGTATTTTATAATCAAATTAATTAAGCTTTACTCTTAAAAACAAACGGCAACAAAAAAGTACATAAATTAACATTTTAATTATTAAATCTAACACGAATAACAAATAGCTCCAACAGAAACATTACAATTCAAAGTCAAACAATGCTAAGGCCAAGACTATCTGTTCACAACTTGTATGACAAAAGTCTGAACAATTGTACATTTCATTCATACCTACAAGTTTTTTAAATCATTCATACTGTATGTACCTCCCTAAGAACGAATTAGTCAATCAATCTTTTTTTTATATAGCGCCAAATCACAATAAAAGTCATTTCAAGGCACATTATACATAGAGCAGGTCTAGACCATACTCTTTAATTTGATTTAAAGAGACTCAAAATTCCTCCTTGAGCAGCACTTGGCGGCAGCGACAAGGAAAAACTCTAAGGAAAGACTCCACGTCCTTATGAGTGGTTCTTGCATGAAACCCAGTATGTTAATGTCTCCCAATACCTTCTGTTCCTCTACCCTATTTTTAAAAAAAGGCTAAATAATTCCCTTCAAGATCTGGCCACTGTAGTTAATATAAAAAGTTACTTAAACAGGTGTAAATGATGCATGTGTTGGGGACTTTTTTCAGCTGTGGATATGATACCCACAGTAGTGAGCATTTACAGCAGCTGCAGTGTACGTGGAACCAATTTAAAGTAAACAACAGCTCCCATGTTTATTGTAATGAAGAAACATGTCACCCATGTTTGGATAAAAATGGAGCTCTATGGCACAGCGGAAGAAGCTTTATCAGGCTTTGGATTTGAAGAAAAAAATGCACGTTAGTAGGATGAATTTGCTGCTGGTTTGTGTCTTTTCATGGGATTTGTTCACAATGAGAAAAATACAGAATATCACACTTCTTGAATTCTACTTCTAACATCTTGACTGGTGTTGTTACAGTATGTGAACCCGGCATTCGAGCGCATGATGGGTTACCATAAAGGGGAGCTGATCGGGAAAGAGCTGACCGAACTCCCCAAGAGCGACAAGAACAGAGCTGACCTGCTGGACACCATCAACACGTGTATCAATAAAGGAAAGGTCAGTCACACCGTATCCATCCAGTTATCCATCTACCCACCTATGAAATACGATGAGAGTGTTTCATGGCATGATTTCTGCTCTCTCTCTGAAGGAATGGCAGGGTATTTACTATGCCAGAAAGAAGTCAGGCGACAGTATACAACAAAATGTGAAGATAACACCGGTCATCGGCCAAGGAGGGTGAGTCAAAATAAACAAAAAGTGGTTACGTAGCGTACATTTCCAAAAAGATCAGACACTCAAAATCTTTTCTTGATTCCCAACAGGAAAATTCGTCATTTTGTAGCCATCAAGAGACCTCACATAGACAACAATAATCAAGTGAGTGGATAAATACTCTGATTTCCTTTCAATCTTCTTTTTTAGTTATCCTTTGGTAATGATGAACTCAGTGATGATTTCAGTCTTCAGTCTGTTTTTTTACCTCAGCTTTAACACAATCCGAAGGCCTCCTGAGAGCAATAGAGGTTCTTCTAACAAGAAGTCAAATAAGAGCTTTTGAAACGCTTTCAAAAAGTGGCAATAAAAATCTTGATAACTGATCAGACACCGACTCGTTTGGATACCCGGGGCAATAATTCAACCCTTTTTCTTTTTTTTTTGCCTATGCTGTTCCAACCTTAAATTAAGAGCACCTGCACATTAGCAGCGCTTTGAGATCTTAAACCTCTTAAATCTGCCCAAAAATGCTAATTTACAGGCTAAAAATGAAATCTCCCACTAAGTTTAATTTCTTAGACTTAAATAAGACCACTTTTGAGCAACACAAGAGAGCTTGTTTGGTTTTTTTTCTGTCATGTTGTAGAGCTTAAACAAATGTCAGTCCATCAGCAATGCTACAGTAAAGCTTGGCACAATCAAGCCTGGTAGAGAAACTAACGTTTCAGTCCAAAAAGGCATGGATCGCAACCTCTTGGATTGCTGGCAGTTAGTTTTATATAAATACATCAAATGAACTGTAGGCTAAAGTGTCAGATTTAAATACTTCAACCGAGCATGCAGCCTCATTGGCTTCCAGCTCGGTGCCTGAAGCAGGTGTGCCGCTGCTCTCAGCTTGGTTCCAGGCCAATAACGTCACACTATGCTAAGCTACGGCTAAGCACCAGGATCCCCCGCTAAGGCCTGAGAGGGCTAGCAGCCAGGCGCCAGGGCTATTTATACCCCAAGCAAAGCTGCACAGGGACTAGCTTTAGCTCACTGTTCTCTTTCATCGTGTGTACATAAGGTGAATCAGCCGTTGGCGTCTGTCTGCCAAAGCCAAATGGCATTCATTCCTGCTTGTTGAGATTGGGAATCCTTAGACATGGTAGCGACTGATCCAGTTCCTGAAAAACTAGGGAAGCCAATCTGAATTGTGCAATGTCAAAACTGAGTGGTATTTTTTGTGACTTCTTTCTAAATTTATGTTCACCGCACATTATAGTACAAAACCCCGATGCAAAGGAAGAATAAATGTTTAGTATTTGTGGACGTTTTCGTGTTGTAGTCGGGGGTCGTAATGCATCTTCACTCAGACACCAGTATCCATTAGACAACCCGAAGCCACAGAGGTTCTTTCAGGATACCGCTGATCTGATATCCTTTCTTGGGACATTTTCCTTTTGAGCACTTAAAACCACACATTATTCCTCGTCTTTTCCCACCCAGACATTTGGCTGTGGACCACGGTTTCCATTTCATTGTGTTGTTTAGTTAGCAGTATTTGTCTAACCACTCCAGACTTGCAGCAGGTTTAGGGTCAGTTTTGTTTGCCTTTCCCCTCTCAATTAAGGGCCATCATAATCTCAACTATTTCCCAGCTATAGTCCACGTTAATTCAAAAGATATTTTTTACATTTTTTTTTTTTACATTTCTGTTTGTGCTTTGCAGCCCAAGAAGCCCATTAGGATGCAGCCAGCTAAATCTGGAAACCTTGTATGTCATTAGGAGTGTTTATACCGTCTTAATCCTATTTACTCAGTATGGGAGGTACTGGAGACCTGAGAGAAAGCAAATGTAGACAGAGAGGGGCTGTAATAAGCAAAAAAATGACATGGATGCTTAAAATTTAATGTAATTGTTCAACATTTACATTTTATAATTTTTCTCTGTATCAATATTATTTTTTCCTGATTTTGTACTTGAAATTATCAATACACATACAGTATGTTTGGATGTATGCGCTCATCATTACATGAAAGTGTATGATGCAAAGGTGCAGTGAGTCACTCAGGGAGAGGAAAATCTTCTGTAACAGGATTAGAGGCTTTACATATCCATATCTACATTACCTCACTGTGTCTAATTGGATGTACTGTACAAATTCTTACCTGCATGAAAGGATATTAGTATGAGTACAAAATGTGCTACAAGGTGCACTTTTACAGCTGTAAGTGCAGGAGCAATATAATCAAATTAGGTGTGTATATAGGGTATATTTGTGAATCTTGAGGTTTAATTTATTAGTCCCATAATGTTATATATTATATACTTATTTTTAAGTAGGTGATAGTCATACAAAATATATCACAATTAGAGACATAATCCCTTCTTTTTTTTAAAAGTCGGATGAAGAACCAATCCGTATTTGGTCTTCACATCTCATAATAACATTCAATTTTTAAGCAGAACTAATTTAGCTGTTTGTTGTTTTCATCCTCTTTCTATCTACTATTGAAATATATACTAAACATCATTATAACTAGATTTAGCCGCTGTATCACTTTGTTATTTTGGATACCAAACTGAGTTATTAAAGTCTTGGTTTTGTCAGAACTGATATTTTTCAGCTACAGACTTGGGAATACAAAAGTTAATTTTGGCACATTCTTGTTTTAGTTGTCTAGCTGACTCTTGGCTGCCTCTTTGTTGATATTTTTGGCTTTGTAGGGCAGCGCTTTCTCTACTGGTTCAATCAGCTATTTTCTCTTTATTCATTCAGTCACAGGTTGTTGTTGTTTAGAGAATATTTTAATGCTTGAAGACCACATGAAACGAAAGAGAGAGCATCTTTAGCTTCTGTGCTGTGATGCATTTCCTAGTAAAACAGAATATTTGAGCAGTGTATAGTTACAAAAGGGATTTAAATCAAATACATTTCATATGATTGGACGGCTAAAAAGTGGACAGGACTTTTGAGTTTGAGCTGCAGAGAGAAACAGAGCTCCAGAGGACTGCTGGCTCCAGACACACTTCCCTCACCTGCTGTTAGATCAGGAGGACGATGAGGGAGAGATGACCGGATTAGACCTCAGCCGCCACATTGTTTTGGAAACGAAAACAAAGTTTTTGCCCACTGATATCTGAACACATGTCTCCTCCTATCTCTCTCCATATTTCTCTGTTGGCTACCGCGACCCACAAACAGTGAAGTGTGGTTTTATATCACCAGTGTGGCTAGTTACTTGCTCAAAGTCACATTTCATTGGATGAACTTTTGTAAATGCCCCTGAGTGCAGGATGAGTCATCATCAGACATTTGAAACCATTTTACAGGAAGATAATTTCTATGTTAAAATACTCTGATACTGATTTTTGACATATATTTGGCATATAACAGGAGATAAATGAGCAATTAACACAGGGACACATGATTAAAAAAAGGGAAAAGAAGAAAAATAAGTTACATTTAGCTGTATTGGCACAGCATCCAGGTCAAAAGGGACTAAAGTGTTGAAATATTAAGTTTTAAAACATGTCGAAATCTCTGATGCATGTGCACTTTAAATGCCTTATAATCAGGCATTAATAGACTTTGCTTTATTTTTAAGACACAGCAGGTTGTTGCGGTCAGGTATCTTCAAAGAGCATCCAACCGTTGGCTCACGTTTAATCTTTAATCAACAGAAGTAATCCTGCCAGTGTGTTGCTTTCAAGGAGCAGGAAATTAGGCTGATTATATTCCTCACAGCGAAAGCAAACCAACAGTGATTCTTGGTTTCGGTCCAGACTTCGGCTTTAATCAGCTCACGCTTTCTGTCTGTCAGGTTCACAAGTTCAACAAGGAAGAGAGATGCAGCGGAGAGCATTCTCAGTCAGGTAATTCACACCGTCACAGTTTTTAGTGTTGCTCTCATAAATTAACATGTGTATTTTTATGTAAACACACTTTACTGATAATTGTGTAACAGCCTGGTTTTAATTAGCCCTAATTTGCCTCTTGTGCATTAACATTACATTTCGAGTCAAGCATCAAAATTAATTATCCAACAATCTTTATAAAACACATTAGGTTGTTTAACGATATTTTCCACTGTTAACCATTTAGTATAAAAATAATCTGTTTGCTGTACAAAATAATATATGTATTTTATCCCATTTCTCATGTTGCAATATTTTATTTCCTACTTCAGTCAAAGATGGGAGAAAGAACGATATGTCTCCTTGCTTAAAAGACAAGTTCACATTATTCCAAGTCTTAAAACAGCAGTCAGGGGCCCACATGAACACTGAAACCTGTTTTTCTTGCTGTAATCATTCCTCCTGTTAATACTGACCATTAGAAGATCCCTTCATAATGACTTACAATGGAAGTGATGGAGGACAAAATACACAGTCAATGCAAAAAAATGTATTTAAAAGTTGATGTGAAGCTAATATGAAGCTTCAGCCGTCCAAATTAGTCAAATCAAGTCTTCTATGTTTCAACGTTACAGTGTTTTTAGTGCCAAAGTCTTTTTGTTACTATACTTCCACCACCGCTCAACAGGGAGGGAATATGATGCTAAAAAGACTGTAAATGTGGCAGATATCCACTTGGAGTAAATATGAGTCTTCAGCAGCCTGAGTTAGTCAAATAAAGTGCAAATCTTCCATGTTTACACTCTTTTTAGTGCCAAATTCCCTCTTTGTGTGCGAGTGTTTTCCTGTTCAGCTGCAGTGGAGGGATGGTAACAAAAAGAGGGACTTTGGCACCAAAAAGACTGTACATGAAAGATGCTTAATTTGACTAATTTGGACGACTGAAGCTTCATATTAGCTTCAGATCAACTTTTAAATACATTTTTGCACAGAAGGAGGACTGTGGATTTTGTCCTCCATCACTTACATTGTAAGTCGTCAGTATGAACAGGAGGAATTATTAAAACCTGTATCAGTGTTCATTTGGGCACCTGACTGTTGTTTTAAGTCAGATAAAAACAAATATGAACCTATCCTTTAATTTTATATGATCTTTTTTTCAGTTATAATTCTCTTTATCAAATTTACTTTGTATCATTTTATATTTTCATGAAAAAAAAGTTTTTAATGTTTTTTTGTGTCAAACAAAACATGCAAGGACATGTATAAGAGTTGCAACTTGTGTTATGAGTTAAAAAACACTTTAATCAAGCAAAGATCTGAGTACTTTCTCATCCAGACGAGTCTTTGAAAACCTACAAATCATTGACTTATTCATCACTGATGTATTTGTCAGGAAAAAAACATATGTACAGTTGCTCTGTGACGTAAATGTAATTGAAATACATGAAAGGTACAAACTGGAGGATTTAGATGTGCTTCGGTAGCAAAACATACTATTTTTCAAATGAAATAGAGCAGTGAGATTCATTTTTATCAGTATAAATCTGTGTCTGCACCGGTATAAACATGTACTGTACATCTAATGTTCATTTCACCTCTCTAACTGTCTACAGAGTGCCATTCCCTACGTCACCGGGACAGGAGGAAAGATTCAATTGATGCCAGATCAATCAGCTCGCGTGGTAGTGACGGTAAGACCATTCAAAATTCATTATCTTGTATTTGAGCCTCTGTTTTCAATGAATGGATGGAGCACCGTGCTGAAGGGAAGATAAGCAGGAGAGTCAGAAAATGATAGAGGACGAGAGGAATGAGATAACTACGTGATGGGAATAAAGTGAGATGACAAAGGCAGGGACTCAAAGGAAGAACAGGGTAAAAAAAAAAGAACTGAAAGAATGGGGAGATGATTGGAGATGGCTAATCAGAGGATGAGTCAGATTGTGTTGTAGTAGGTACTTGAATTAAAGAGATCCTAACGAGAGATGTGGTGGGCTTGCTGACATTACATGCCTCCCTCCTCGACTCACTTTGACGCAGCTGCTGCTATTTTCAGGTATCTCAGCTCAGTGCCGCTTCTGTTTCTCTCTTCCTCAATCAAAACCACTTTCCTTCTTTCTCAATGCACAACCTTCTAAACCTCCATCTCCCCTTATATTAACATTTACTCCGTATTTACAACATCCTACTCCTTTTTTTTTACGTTTTCATAAGCTACTGTACATCCTTTCCTTGTTTTTTGTCTTTCATTCATAAGCTTGCTCACCTTTTTATGATGAGGGTTAATAATTCCAGGCACTGTGAACTTAAGTCTATATGGGTTTGACAAACAATCAACCATTATAATTATCATAATACAGTAAATACAATTATTATTGTTTGAATTGCAGCTTCCAGTTTACAGAATCGAAGATATTCCTCCGTCGCCAGGATTCATTCCATGACTATCGAGGCTCCCATCACCAAGGTATGCTGCTATCTGTCATTTTAGTCATTTTACATCCCTAATTATGAGGGAAAAAACTTGTTTGTTTGTTTCTTCAACTAAGTAAGACTTTAATTTCAGCAATCTGCATATATATATTGAAATAAAAGATTATTTTAACTACACATCTATTTAATGGACTAGATAAATGTGTAATTAGAATAAAATTTGAGAAATAAAACATTTTACATATTTAACATACAGTAACTAATGGTTATATAAAAACAACAAACTTCATATAATATGCAGTATAATCTTTATATAACTAGATCAAACATGCTCATCCATTTTTTTTTGGCTAATAATGATAATAACTTTAAGAGGAACTTTCATACATAAAATGCAAGTACAATCAAATTATATGTTAAAAAAATTGAACAAAGCATTAAAATATAATAAAAAAGGATATTATATGCATAAAATGTCAACAGATGGATCACTGTAGATTTATGCAAGCCATTGTTGAACTTAGTATTTTTCATACATTTCAATTAGGACACACTCCTCGGGGCAAACGCTGCACTGCCCTCAGTGATCAGAGTGAAGTGTCAATGTCCACAACTTTTAATAACAGTATGACTCTGGAGCTACAGAATCCATCACTGTATTTTCATTGAAAACATTTACAAAATATCAACAATCATACTGATCTAATCATTTCAACAAATACAAATGGGGTCACATTGGATTTATCATACTGACAACAGTTTATAAGAATTTATCATTTAGTTTATAATCAGAATACTTTGTATTATGTGGCAATTTTCAAGTCAATTGAAAAATGTTACTTTTTTTTTAACTGAGGGAAAACACTCACTGCACTGATGCATTTATTTCAACAATTGAAAATCAACATTTCAACAAACTGGACATATTAACTGACTGATTATGCATGTTTTTAAGAAATATCACAAAATTGTCAGGCTTTTGGGGGATTATGGCTTTACATAATTTTTTCTTCAGTAAGCTCTTTGAAACGTATTTACATTTAAAAAAAATACACCGGGCCCAACAGACTTCAACTGAGTGTGTTTAGCCCAAGTCTCAGTCTGGTTGAGTTAAATTCAACACTTCTTTTTTTTTTAAACAAGAGTTCATAACACAAAATATGCTTTACCAAACCGCTGAGAACAGCAGAATCTTTCTTTGAGTGAACAATTTCATATTGAATCCTCTATTGAGGTAACGCCTTAAGCAATTTAAAAACACACATTACTCCACTTGTTTCATCCGATGCATGAGTTGCTCAGTAGAGTCATCAGGTT
This sequence comes from Scomber scombrus, assembly GCF_963691925.1. Lineage (NCBI taxonomy): Eukaryota > Metazoa > Chordata > Actinopteri > Scombriformes > Scombridae > Scomber > Scomber scombrus. Next base: position 6,333,322 of record NC_084984.1, read on the forward strand.
GCACATGTCGGATTTCCACCATGAATTAAGTCCCTTTATGGCCCATTAGCAGCTTGTTTCACACCAGCCGGTTCCTAAGATGGAACATGATATCTGCTTTTTCCAAATTAAGCCACTTTGAGCATTTTAGTGTATTACTGCAAGACTGCTTAGCCAAAAACGAGCCATTAGAGCTGCCTTTACAGCCCCCGTTTTGTCTGATTGAACCAATAATTAAGGGTTTTTCTCTTATGGTTGTTAAAAATGCAGACATAACAAGATCAAAAGATACTGTATCCCTTTATTGACTAGATGTGCGTACTGCCTTGCTTCTCCTTTTCCTGTTGATATTTAAACTTTAATCATTCCCTGTAACCAGACTTTGAGGAAATGTATTCACTTTAAGATATGTTAAAGGTGCACTATGCAGGATTTTCCTTAAAAACAATGAAAAAACGTGTAAAAGTAAATCCCTCTCAACTATCATTTATGACCCTGTAGAAATGTGTGACGGTGTATTCATCTGCAGAGCCTCTGTCCTCTGCCTGTATTTTCTCATTTCCTTTTTTTTTGTGACCGCACATGCAACACAAGACGCCCAGACAGTACACTTGTATTTTCTTATTTCCTCATTATTTTGCACTTCTGGGCATCAACCCTTTGGCCAGCAGGTGTGTAGCCTCCAGCCAATAACAGTGTGCAGGGTGTGAGGTCTGGACTCGTAATGTAGCGTACCAGGTTACGTCACCGTCTCCATCTATCTGCTCTGCTCAACTCTGTTCTCTGTGTCTGTGTCATGGATGTATAAGGAGCAGCGGGTCTGTGTGTCTGTTTGACTGAGGGCAAAGCTGAGTCACACACACACACACACACACACACACACACACACACACACACACACACACACACACACACACACACACACAGAGCAGAGAGGCCACAGCAGAAAGGAAGAAGCTCTTCATTCACGCAAAATAACGCCTTCCTGCATGGTTGTTTGGAGATGTTAGTGTGTTTATTTGTGCTTTAAAACATAACCACAATGAAACAATCAGAAAACATTTTATTTATCTGATTTACAGCTTTGCGCCACCACCGCTGCTCTCTCTCTCTCTAGTTGAGCCGGGGAGGAGGGGACGACTTTGAATGCTGTGCTTACTAACACCAACCAACAAATCCTGCATAGTAAACCTTTAAGACCTTCTCCTTACAGGAAAAAACATAACTAACTTTTATTTGCTAGATGATTTTTAGTTTGTGCCTTTTTAGTATTTTACAGAATTAATTGTTTACAGAATTGATAATTATGTGGTGAAAGAGCACCGTAGTATGTCTTTGAATTTATTGCTCCACACATATATGCACAGTTGATGTCCTCCATGACTCTGCTGTAGTGATGTAGTTCAAATTCAGGTTTATTTATTTGTCATACCAACCATATCCTATTAAATACATACAGCGGATTTATAAATAATATACATTTATAAATAAATTGCGTTCCTCGGGACCAAAGCTCAAGAGAAAATAGAATAAATAACTAATCATACCTTAAAAAACACACACACACACACATAAGAACAATTAAAAAACAATTAGTTAGCAATTAAGTGCCTGATAAAATCATAATAAATAATCAACTAAGAGGTTTCTGATGTATAGATGTGCAAAAAGTGCAACATTATGCATTTGTTAGCAGTCTTATGGCTTGTGGGAAGAGGCTGTTGTACATTTCGGTTGTTTTTTGCTCTGATGAAGGTCTATTGGAGGAGTAATGAGCCCAATGTTAAGCTGTAGGTTGGATCATAACACATATACAGTGTACGGTGTGTCACGTTGTCTCTTTCTGTTTCCTAATGCGAGGTCCTGTGATGCTCTTTTGTGTTTGAAAAGCAGCTTTATTAGCTGTTTTTACCCCAGACGACATTTCCCCAGCGTCACATGCACATTTCCATGACAAACGCACAAAGAAAGGAGCACTCTGTTACGACATGTCTTTGCAGAGAGCTCTTTGTGCATTTGCTTGTATGCAGAGTCTGTTTTGTAACAGAAAGGGACTTTTTTTCTTTTCTTTTTCCTCTTCCCTAGGTAATAAACATCATCAACGCAGCCCAGGAGAGCAGTCCGGTTACGGTGGCTGAGGCTCTGGACCGTGTGCTGGAGATCCTGAGGACCACTGAGCTCTACTCCCCTCAGCTCGCCTCCAAAGAAGACGACCCCCACACCAACGACCTGGTTGGGGGGCTCATGAGTGTAAGAGAGAGGGAGTGTAGATATTTAATACAGTGTATGCTTGAGTTCATTCAGAAGTATAGATGCTTTATAAGGAGAGGTTAAAAATGTTCTTACCTCATGCATATGAAACTGAACATGCATTCTTGTTGAACTGAGGATTTTTTGGCCTCCAAAGTAAAATCTAATGTGTTTATTTGGAGTGCCAACAGAGGTTATGTTTAGGTTTTTTTTCTAATTTGTTGAACTACGGGGTGATTCACTGCATCATGCAGATGTCAACGTCTGTTCTGAAATCAGAGTTTGATTTGTGCATTTCCAAATCCATCAACTTCCAGCAAGGAGGATTTTTATATACCAAATTATCGCACACTTCCAAGGCAGTTTAAAGGATGAAGCTGGCCATTTTCTTTGTCAACAAAACCCATGAAAAGACCAAAACTATCAGTGATCAACAACAATAAATTCATCCTGCTGACAAGTATCTTTTCTGTCCCCAAAAGCCTGATATATAGTAGCTTATTACTTTGTGCCAAAGAGCTCTAAAAACACACCACTGAGCCACTGGGCGATATATTCCTTCATTACCGTGAACACACACTAGCTGTAGTTTGACTCGAGTCAATCCCACATACACTGCTGGACAGCTGCCAAAATACTTGCTACTCTAAATGTGTGTTAATCCGTAGCTGAAAATAACACCCCACCCCCTCCAACACATGCCTCCTGTTTGAATAACGCTCGCTAAAAACTACCGAGCTCAGCTGTTTTGGGAAAGTACTGAGCCTTAAAGAAACGTATCAACATGTTTGTGAGCTGTTTTTTAAGATTTTTATCTTCAGTAGGAAGATGAAGGAGAAGGAGAAGTTAAAGAGGATTGACAGACGGACAATACATGATTGGTTTTGGGGTTTTTTAAAATGAGATTTGCTGAAATTTTGGGGAAAAAAGAATAAAACCTTCAGCTTTATCCTTTAAACCCGTTCTGCTATTCTTGTTAATAGTAAAGATTTGTGTAACAGAATTTTTTAAGCATAAATGAATATGTATAATATATTTTTTTATTATAATAATGTCTCAAATAACAGTGTGAAATGTGAGAGGAATCATTTCAAGTGATGAAAGTTCAGAGAATTATCAGCGACTCCGCAGCTCCCCTCGAACTGAGATTTATTGCAACTTTCAGCTCATTGTTTAGCTGTCCGGCTGCAGGCAGCTGTTTTCAGACACTGATGGCTCTAAATTTTACACAACCCTGCTCAGCACCAAATGGCAAACAGACACAGTTAGCTGTAGACTATTTGACGAACATAGTGGAACATTTAGCAGCGAAAAGAGCCAGGTATTTCCCCTCAGGAGTTGGTAGAGAGCAAAAACAGAGCTAAAAGAGAGTGAATATTGGACTTACATTCAGCAGGTGGACAGAAACACGACTCCAAATGAATGATAATGTTGTTCCGTAGCTGCTGGATGTGGAAATAAGTAACCGTTCGCTAACAAGTTCAACATATCAACTTAATAGCTGATGATATTTTAATGTTGTGTTTGCAACTTTTTTCCGTTACCCCAAAAGTGGCCAAAAAATCAGTGCATGCAGATTTTAAAGATGTGTTATTACTAGCTTGACCACTCTGTTTATAGATCTAATTAATTGAACCATTTCTGTCATTATTTTTTTTCCAGGATGGGCTACGGAGACTCTCTGGGAACGAGTACGTTTTCTCGAAAAGTAAGTAACCCACAAATCATCACATCATGTCACTGATCATGTATGAATATAAATCAAATTATTACCTTCTTTTAAATACCTATCACATGTGTTTTCACTTATTATGGTTTATTAGACTTATTTTAAGGGTTGAAGTTGAGGGCAGAGATATGCTGGGAATTAACTGATGTACTAATGAAGAAAGAAATAGGTGTTAAGGTGTCTTGAACACATGTAACAGATGCAGTAGGATTAACAGGAGTGAGGAGGTTCTCAGTAAAGCCACGTACTGTTCCACTGAGAAGATCAAATAATCAGGGATAAGTGAGAACACCTGTGTGGGTGAGCTGGTGTGCAGAGACTGTGACTTAATTAAGTGTCTTTCATTCACAATGCGACTAATGTGCTGTCATAACACACAATAAGTCAAGCAGTGAACATAGTCGTGGTGTGAAGATGGAATCCCTGCACTAAAGAATAGATTCACAAATTTCCAAATCTGTCTTAAAGAAATAGTGAAGCGCCAAAATGAATACTGACCCATATTTTTCTTGCTGTAATCATTCCCCCTGTTCATTTTGACCATTAGAAGATCCCTTCATAATGCACTTACAATGTAAATGATGGTGGAACAAAATCCCCAGTCCTCCTCCTGTGTAAAAAAATAAAAAGTATTATAAGTGTATTTGACGGTGATATAAGCTTTAGCTGTCATAATTAGTCAAATCAAGTAGATATCTTTCAAAGTTACTGTCTTTTTACTGCCAAACTCTCTATTTTTTGTTATCATCCTTCCACTGCAGCTGAACAGGAAAACACTGACACACAATGAGGGAATTTGGCACTAAAAAGACTGTAAGAGTGAAAGATTTGCACTTTATTTGACTAATTCAGACAGATGAAGCTTCATATTATCTTCAGATAATATGAATACATTTTTGCTCCAAACAAGGACTGTGGATTTTGTCTCCCATCACTTACGTTGTAAGCGTTTTTTGGAAAAGATCTTTTAATGGTCAGTATGAACAGGAGGAATGATTAAAACCTGTATCAGTGTTCATTTGGGCACTTGAATGTTGTTTTTAAGACAAACCTAAAAAATGATGAGCCTATCCTTTTTAAAGAAATAGTTTGATATTTTGGGAAATATGTGTTTTCGGAGTTAAATTAGAGTATTGATACCACTCTCGTGTCTGTTTATTGAGCTTTGAATAAAGACTGGAAACAAGGGGGAAGCTTGGGTCTGTCCAAAGTTCAGCACCAGCACCTCTAAAGCTCAGTAATTAACGCACTCTAAAAGATGACTAAGACAAAGCCAAACAGCACTTAATGTTAATGAGAGGTTGAGTCGAGAACAGGCGGGAGTGTTCGCCTGTGGCCTTAATCACTACTGAGATTATGGAACATGAGGTCTGCCGTCTTGAGTGAATCTCATGAATAAATATGAAGTGTAAGGGTGGTTATTGTCCTGATGAAAGCGCAGTAGTATTTCTTTTTAGCGTGAATTTCTCCATCCGAGCTTATTACGTAACTCCGTTATGATGATTAAAGTCACAAGACAAGGTAACTGAGAGGATTTAAATCAAGGGTGTATTTTCCAAGAAGCTATCTTCTTTTTCATCAAGTTGGAAACAGTATCGTCATCTCGGCTCTGCTCGTACTGATTTTTTTTTTAAACAATCTTATCTTGCACCATCTTTCTACTGCATGCTCAAAGGACCAAATTTACAACGTAAGACACTTAGTGTGTTTGCACATGTATATAAAAATGAGAGAGCCAAGGTTGATACAGTCGTCCATTATTCATCTGTCAAATCCCACACAGCGCTCCCTCTTGGTTTGCCCCCTTTTATGGTCAAAATCACAATGAGTTCAATGTACGTGTGTGTGTGCACGCTCCTGTTTGTTCCCTAGATATGAGCCAGAGCCAGCTGGCCATCCCAGTCACTCTGAATGACGTCCCTCCGTCCATCGCCGAGATGCTGAATGATGAGGAGTGTTGGGAGTTCAACATCCTGGAGCTGGAGGCGGCTACACACAAGAGGTACGGAGACGATGGAGCCAGAATGACGCAAAAGATTTTAAATTTGGGCTCAGAATTGAAGTCGTTTGATTTAGTTAACATGTAACATTTCAGCAGATACTTAATGTTTATTGATATAATTTTTGTTTATGAACGTCTCCTAGTAAAAGCTGCCTCGGTGCAATATATCAACAACTTAAAAACCACTGTTGTTCAAACTGTATCACAGATATTCAAGATGAAGTGAATGCTGGACTTGGGTAGTACTTTCCATTTCGCACAATATAGATGTGGAATTAATTACAGAAGACATTAAAAATTCAAGGTCTCATCCCTCTGGATGAATTAAAACGTTTAATTTTGGACACTTTAGAGATGTCTGTCTGTGCTCTTGATGGCAATGAGAAGACCAGATCAAATAGGTTGTATAATAACTGTTACATCACATGTCTTTGGTATTCTCAGAATTGGCAGATTATGTCTTTTGACATAAAAAGAAAAAAGAAAAGTGGTTAAATCTTCTCCCTCTTATGTGAATGGTCAATGTGTCAATTTCTTCTTCATAAAATATAAATACAAGCATTTAAAGGAATAATTGGACATTTTGAGAATACACTCATTTGCTTTTAGCCTAGAGTTATTTTTTTCCTGTTCTTGTTGGTTTGTCACTGTTTCTAAGAGAGATGGAGAAAACAAGGATATATAATTATTTACTTTATTTATACATGTGCATTTGAGTTTCATGACCAAAATAAACCAAACATAACTTTTTTGCACCACTCATCTAACTTCTCATCTAATTCTCAGCAAAAAATGAAAAAGTATATTCCCAAAAATGTCAAACTGTCCATTTATGAATATTGCTACCTACAGAAAATCTACTTTTCTAACATTTAAATCTACAATAACTCAGTAGATGGCTAATAATGATCCAAATTAATGAGGGTATAGGCTACATGAAGATATTTCAACTAATAATCATAGTCACAGTAAAAGAAGATGCTAGAAGGCAGGATAACAAACGTGCCATAAGGAAGAATAAAGGCTACATTACTTTTGGTATTTAATGCGCCATGTGATCCCTGCAGACCGCTGACTTACCTCGGGCTGAAGATCTTCACGAGCTTCGGCGTGTGCGAGTTCCTGAACTGTTCGGAGGCGACGCTGCGCTCCTGGCTCCAGCTCATCGAGGCCAGCTACCACTCCTCCAACTCCTACCACAACTCCACGCACGCTGCAGATGTGCTGCACGCTACTGCATACTTCCTGCGCAAAGAGAGAGTCAAGGTTAGAGGAAAAAACACACACATATGAAATGATTTACACACAGTATATGGATCAGTGATGTTTTTGTGTGGCCATGTGGTTTAGTCGAATTTAAAGGCGTTAAAACTAGAAAATATACGTATGAATAACTTGCACACATTCTTTTTTGTGGACCAGCATCAAATTTCTGCTTTTAATCCATTTTGAGAGAATATATTAGAGGATTATGGCAACAATGTCTAAGTGGTGTAACCATAAAAACTTTTCACCAAATAATTCAACTTGCTTAAAAACACTGAATTCTCAATAAAACACCATATCAACTAGTTTGGCATTAACCATCTCAAGTTTCTTTTAAATTAAGTTATTATTTGTATAAGCACACTTAAATACACTGTAGGTGGATAAAATATTCATCATTCTTTTGTGGTTACACCATTTGACATTTTCAGGAGCATTCAGTCTTACTTTTGGTTAAAAAATGGTGCAAATGTCATGTCTTGTTGTTAGCAGACTAAAAGAACTTTACCGTACTCCTAGCAGGAAAACCAAAGTGTGTACATTAAATCTTAGCACATGAACCAGAGGTTGGGGAGGCAGAGAGAGCTACAGCATCAACATAAACGTATCATCAGAGATGTCAGTGTGAGACTGTGAAGCATGAATGAAACAGCTAATGCAAAAACAGCTCATGCAACTTCAGTGCCTGAACTAACGCTGTGCTCCATTTGTTGCTTTAGTCATGTGCTCAGTTAAGTTTATGCGGTTGTTACTTCCTGAACAGCTGGATGGAATCATACCAACATAGCATAGCTGTAGAACACATAGATCCTCCACATTATATTTTACATATCATGAATTTTACATTGGTTTTAACATATTTTAATAATCACAACCAAATGCAATGTTTTTAAATATACTATGTGCTATATGAGGACTACAAATACCTTTTTCATTCTATTAATGTTAAATCAAATCCACTTTATTTATATAGCACGATTTTAACAAACACAAGGTTTCCAAAGTAATGCACAACAAGATAAAACACAATAAATAGATAACACAATAGAAGCACAATAAAAAGATGAAGTAGACAATAGAAAGATAAAAGCAATAAAATAAATAAAATGCACTGCCCGCACAAGATAAAAATATGCATGTATACACATAAAATCAACACTCTACATGGTGTCAAAAGCCAAAGAAAAGAAACATTTAATGCATTTCATAACTTCTACTGATTTATATTCAAGGAAAAAGATTGATAAGGACTTAAGGGATCTCTCCTCTGTTGCTCCCACTGTGGTTTCTTCCCTTTTTCCCATTAAATGAATTTCTTTGGGAGGTTTTTCTTTATTCAAACCAAAGATCTGAGGACAGAGAGTGTTGTTTGCCCTTGAGGCAAATTTTGATTTGTGATTTTGGGCTGTATAAATAAACTTGAGTTGACTTGTGCTATGTAGATTTTACCCAATAAAAAACATTGCTTACAAGAATCTGGATTATGTACACTAACAAGACACTAAGGCACCAAAATAAACAAAAGTAATTCCCTGTTTTTGTTTTTCGAGGTTTTTTTTGTTTTTTTTAGCTTCTGCAAATTCCACTTTTGGTTGCTGGACATGTGCTTGTTTGGAAAATGAGTTGATGTGTTTGTATACACATGTGACTTATTAGATGTTTTTAAATCAGTGTTCAATTTATTAGCACTTGTAACTGAACAGAAAATCATATCAGACATATTCTATATGACTAGGTGGCCAAAATATGAAAGACTCGTCTCCCTTTTGTCACTAAATCTCATGATGATGTTTCCTAATTAACAGCTGATAAAAACAAACACAGATTGTTTGAATGACAGCCAAGATGTCAAAGTTGTATGCTTTGATTTTGTTTATTTGAGTGAGCTGCTGCAAAATGTCAAAGATGACACGGATGCTGTTAAAGTGAAAACACAAATATGGTGTAAAACATCTCTGAGTATGCTGGCTCTGTTTTGAACATGATTTATTAGCATTAGCATCCACAACAGCCCCCAAAATAAACCAATCAACATCATAATGAAAAGCATGTATAAGCACTGCAATCCATGGTGCAGAGTGATATATTAACATTATTAATTACTCATTAAAACCAATAAGCTCTGGCTGGTGTCTGTGTACATGCAGAGCAGAGCGGTACTGACATGACTCTGTGTCTCTGCTGTTTTATTCAGAGCAGTCTGGACCAGCTGGACGAGGTGGCCGCGTTGATAGCAGCCACGGTGCATGACGTGGATCACCCGGGAAGGACCAACTCCTTCTTGTGCAACGCCAGCAGTGAACTGGCTATCCTGTACAACGACACGGCGGTGCTGGAGAGCCACCACGCCGCCCTCGCCTTCCAGCTCACCGTCCGAGACAGCAAGAGCAACATCTTCAAGAACATCGACAGGTCAGCCATAGTAGTAGCAGCCATAGCACTAGTGTGGTTTTATATATATATTCCCTCCACATGCTTAGTCCTAGACACAAAATCTCACATTATCCTCCCCTCACGTTGCTGACAGGAATCAATTCAGAAACCTGCGGCAGGCCATCATTGACATGGTGCTGGCCACAGAGATGACCAGACACTTTGAGCACGTCAGCAAATTCGTCAACAGCATCAACAAGCCAATGGCTGCCATAGAAGAGACCAGCACAAGTGTAAGTGTCAGATTGAATTAAATCACCCAGAAAGGCCACAAAAGACAGTAAAACTTCATTTTACTGGTTTGTATTTTTTTTTTAAAAGAGAAAGCTCAAAGCTCTGAGATTGTTATTTAGTTAGTAGTGTTTATTTCTTATTATATACAGTATCATGCATATATCATTTTTTCAGTATGTGCAGATGCTTATGTTTTTCCACATTGTTCGTGCAGAGCATGAACAGCGACTGCGAGGGTCAGGCTAACATTAGAAACTCTCCAGAGAACCGTCTGCTGATAAAGAGGATGTTGATCAAGTGTGCAGATGTGGCAAACCCCTGCAGGCCGCTCGAGCTCTGCATCGAATGGGCCGGGCGGATCTCCGAGGAGTACTTTGCACAGGTGCGGGAACAACACTAACACAGCTCTCTGGATCATTTTTTTGCATTGTCTCATTTTGTATAATTTATCATATTTTTACGAGCTGCAGCTTTAGATTGAGTGTGTGTTTATCTTTTGTTTCTTAAATATGATGTACGTGTGTGTGTGTGTGTGTGTGTGTGCCATGCAGACAGATGAGGAGAAAAGACAAGGGCTGCCGGTGGTGATGCCAGTGTTTGACAGGAACACCTGTAGCATACCCAAATCTCAAATCTCCTTCATAGACTACTTCATCACTGACATGTTTGACGCCTGGGATGGTAAGAACAACGAGTTCATTCATTCATTTTTTCCCTCTGCTACAGTGTGCTTACATGTCTTCTTCTTTTTTTTGTTTTATCTCTGTGTGGGTTGTTTACATGTACTGTTGTGTGTTTAGTCATTTCCTTTTCCACTTTATTCCCAAATAAGCTTAGTGCGCCCCATACATTTTACTATTAAGTCTGATTATGTGAGTAAAACATCAGGGTCAAAAGTCAGAGGCTGTGAGTGAGACACACAGGAAGCATGTTTGTTTATAGTTGTTTATGGCAACGCACTGCTTTTTTTTAAAGGGGTCATATCTTGCTTTTTGCGATTTATATAATTTTATAATGTCAGATCTCTATGTTAAACATGGTAGAATTTGCTTATCTTTAGATGAAAGTGTATAAAAAGGGACCCTAAGCTTTAAAAATCAGGATTTCAGCCTGCTCTGAAAGCTTGATTTGCAAAGGTACTACTGCTTACTTTTTATAATAATGTCAGATCAGGAAGGAGGTCTGAAGTAATCATGTAAAGATATTCCTTAAGAAGACCCAGAATATAAATATAGAACTGGAAATCTGCATTATATGTCCTCTTTAAATACTTAAATGCTCACTTTTATAGAATTGTAGTAGCTGTTTGCTGGTGCTTGCTCACCTGCTTTTCCTCTGCCTGTTGCCCGGTTATACTGTATGTTTGATGAATATTGTTTCACATCCTCAGTTAATTGCAAATTGTCTGTCCTTCTTTGTGATAAATGTCTCAAACTCACAAGCAGTTTTGTTCCCTGGTGGATAATTAAATTAAGTACAGACATTAAGTATGAGTTTATACTTGACGCACAGGGGTTTGATTTTGGGGAAGAAAGAGAAAAAAACCTCAAGTTTCATTTACTTGCCTCGTACACAGTCAAATATTCATTTTTGTCGTTCAGAGACTTTCTGATCCTCATACAGATCTGTTTCCTTGATGGGATTTCCATTTCAGTTGCAACCCTAAACCACATTTTAACAACCTTTTGATATATTGCTCTTTAGAGACAACTCCCCGAAAAAATTTACTCCAGCCTTCTATGACTTTTTCATTTTTCTTGGCAGATTGCAGGATAGGAAAATGCAGGAAAAGTGGTGGTGAGGAGGAGGATGAGAAGGAGGAGGAGGAGGAGGAGTCATAAGAAAATGGGGAGGGATAGTAATGGTGCTTATAACTCCCCATTCCCACTGAATTTCTCTTTTAGTTTAGTCTCCCCAAGAGGGAAGTTGTTTACTGTCAACAGGGCTCTGATGTCACGGAAAGATTTCAAATGCCAGTGGGGACGGACAGAAATTGCGAGGGCGCCAGGGGAGTGGGAAGTTGGGAAAATAAGAGAGGGGATGGGGGTTTACGATCACTCGGTTCGGGGAGGGACGAGCATTCAAGTAGAACTTCACTTACACCTAAACACAAAAACACTCACGCAGCCGCTTCCAATTCACCACGGGTCATTTTGAGGTCTCGGCGGGGGTCAGGCTTAGTTCCAGGCACCGAGCGGAGATGCAGCGTGGGTCAGGAACGAGCCGGAAATCTGTATGTAAACAGAACAAGAACACACACACACACACACACACAAGTTCTGCAGTGTGTGTGTGTGTGTGTGAGAGAGAGACAGAGGAAAGGCAGGGAGACCTTTCAACCCCGGCTGTCTCTGTTTTTTATGTGGGAGCAACATTGCAGAGTGTACATAACATTAACCGCTGTACATGAACTAAGCACACACACACAGAAACACCCTCATACACACACACACACACATCGTCCTCCCTTATAGATCATGAGGAACAATGACAGGAAGTCACAGATGATCAGGTTTCTGATGAGTTGACAGGTGTTTGTGTTTGTTCCTGGAATTTCATTCATTTCTTTTACCTAGAAGGATATTCTCCCATATTCTCAAGTCTGTTCTCACTGCTGTTCATACTGGCTCTGAAGAAATGACTTTATAATGTGATTTCAATGTAAGTTGTTGCAGGACAAAGTGCACAGTCCTAATTATGTGCAAAAATGCCATCAATCCTCAAGCTAATATGAGGCAGCTGCAGTCAGATTTGGCCAAATCAGGGTTTTTTTCTTCCATTTTGTATTAAGTTGCATTCTTTTAACTACATAATACATTCTAGAGCTGAAACGATTAGTTGATCAACATAAAATTACAGAAATTAGTTGCTGACTATCTAATCTGAGGATATGCTGCTTTTGTCGGTTTTATCTTGTTGAGTATTTTTGTGTTTTTACCGTGGATTAATCTGTCAATTATTGTATTGATTTAATTGTTTATCGTCTTTAAAATGTCAGAAAATTAAAGGTCCATTGTGTAAAATTTAGTGGTATCTAGCAGAAGAGACTTGGCAGAAATGGGATAAAATAATTAGTGTATAATCACCTGAAAATAAGAATCATTGTGTCTAATTACCTTAGAATGGTTTCTAACCCTAATTGGTTTCATCAGTTACCTCCCTATAAAATTCACTAGTTTTTGTTTCCCTTTTCTTGTAGAGCCACAGCAGATTCATGTGTTAAAAAGGAGGGAATTTTAAACTAAAGACCTGCTCTATATCTTTAGAAGATACCTCTCTGATTTGACTTACACAGACTGCTGAAGTCTCATATTAGCTTCAGCTTTGATTTGCATTTTTGCACAGAATAAGGACTGTGGATTTTGTCCTCTGTCTTTTGTTGGAATTGCATTATAAAGGGTTTTCTTACAGCTAGTATAGACATGAGGAACAAAATAAATTTCATTGTTCATACAGTCGTATTGAATGCAACAAAAAAAAGCTACTGTATGTGTGTCATTGTTTATTTCTTCTGTAACCCAACGTCTCTTTCTCTTCTCAGCCTTCGCCAGCCTGCCTGGTCTCATGGAGCACCTGTCGGAGAATTACAAGTACTGGAAAGGCTTGGACGAGATGAAGTGTAAGAGCCTGCGCCCTGCCCCTGATTCTTGACCGGTTCCTTGTCGACCCCCTCCTCTCCTGCGGCACTTCGAGCAGGGTGTGACCCCCCCCCCGCGCGGTGGAACAATTAGTCTCTTCGGCTGTGATTCGACGGAGCTCTGTGCCCTCTCATTTGACCCAGGACACAATCGTGACCCAAAGATGGGCGACCAGGGACCGTGAGAGCTGACGTCAACGACTGATGCCGTTTCTATCTCAAATCACAGCCTCTTTTCTTGTGTGATTCAGTGGAGAATAGGTTGTCATTTGAAGACCCCTACCACCCCCCTTCCTTCCTGTTGCCACTCGATGGCTCTGTTAAGTATTCCTAATAGCACCTCTATGAAACTGTGTGGACCTCGTGGCTCACCTGACAATCTGTACCATACAGTGCAACACACCAGAATCCTGCACTTTAGCTAATCAAGACATTTTAATTTTGAGCTACTCTTTGCTTTTTTTTCGCAGTTTTCGTCTCTCTTGTTAATTTTTTTCTTTTTTCTTTTCACAAATATTTTTAATTTTTGCATCTGTCTGTTGTCATAAAAGCAATGTGGCGACGAGGTGGTGATCTTGGCTAGAGGCACTGATTGAAAATAAGTACCAAGAGAGACCCAGAGATCTGTCGAGGCTTGTCGGTGGATCTGTGTGTGTGTCTCCTTTTTACACCTTCAAACTTATTTTTAAAATTGCCAACTTGTGAAGGTGCTCAGCTGGATTTTTTTCTTTCTTATGAGCTGTGATATATTGTCTACAATATAAGAGACACTTTGACTTGTGTCAGGGACCAAATTCTTAGCAATCAGGGGTCCTTGCTGGTACTGTATGTACAAAACTTGTACGTAGACAGTTAGCTGAGTACCAGGGTCCAGCTGAAAGGTTTTCTAGACATCCAGTCCCACATATAGAGGCGAGATTTAAGAAGGGCTGTGAAGATCATGTAGCCACGTAACAGGTGTAACAGGAATATCGCACCCCAAAAAAAAACTACTGCTATACTTTTGCGGTGATAACAAATGGAGGAAAAGAACTGCACTGTATCAGAGCTTTCAGTACAAAAAATATCAGATGTCACATATTCAGTTATGTGACACTGGACAGGACACAAACTGTAGATGCTTGGACCCAAATAAGAAGAAACAAATCTGAACAGTACACTTGCAGTGCAGTGCTGTTGTTAAAGTAGCATGTAGCTATATGTTCAAGGTGGAAATGGACCTCAAAGCGTGTTGACAGACGTGTGAAGGAGGCATCAGAGCCATGTTTTAGATCCAGTCTCTGTCTAATCAGCTCTTTTGCCCACATATTTTAATCTTGAACCACTTTTACTGTGTCTCAAACTCCTTCTGCCACAATTCACCTTGCAGTTGGCTTTTTCTTTGGGGGGGGGGGGAGAAATCTAGTTGCACATGATTTTTAAATAGACAAAGGCCATTTTTTTGCTATGAGATTTGGAGGATGTGTCTGCCCTCTAGTGGCTAAAATAGGGTATTGCAGAAGTCGTACATATAGTAAATCTGTCAGGGAAGGATCCACAGGAAATAAAGTATTACCCCAAAGTGATCAGGAGTAGACAAACCCATGATTTATCAAGAAATGAGCATTTATAAACAGAAACGGAGAAATTTGAGTATTGAAGAAGTTATAGATAATGCGTTTCTGTATAATTCAAAGCACTTTTTTTTTCTTTTAATTCTGACATTTGAAGGTGAAACAGTATTGAAGCACTAATGCCAGCATTAAAGAGAATCCCGAAAATCAATATATGAAGTAGGAATTGCAGATTTGCAGATATCCATACACTACTTGAGCTGAATCATCATGTATGACCAGTTCTTGTACCCAAAAGGCTCCATATGAGTGAGTGAAGTGGGAAATGTTGCTGTGTGTGTGTTCAGTATGTATGAATGTATGTGTGTGTTAATCCAAGAAAAAAACACACATTACAGTATTAACCAAAGGCACAGAGAGCTCTTTACAGGTGCCTTATTCTTTGGTCATCTTTACAGAAACAAAGGTTGGTTGAAGTATCTCCTACTCTCCTCTAAAGACAAAAAAATATACAAGAAAAGCCATACATGTTTTATTTAAAGTAACCTATGAGATCAAAATATACAGTACATATATATATTTGACTTTGGGAATGTTGCTTTTATGGTCTGTGCTACAGTTGTTTGAGTTGGTGAGTCAGTGTTAATAGTTTTTGTCACAAAGGTCCTGAACATTGGATCATTTCTGTTTTGTACACTTATGAAGTTTTTAAAGATTAAAGGACAGAAACTGAATCAGGTGCAGTTGGATCAGATGTGAATTACACATTTACAGTTTTCACTTTAACGAGACAGAACTGATCACATCCACGTTTTAAATGTATTTATGATGATGTAGTAATTTTTATTGATCAAGGTCTTAATCAATGCCTTAATCTTGTCACGTCTCACTGTTTTAGGTCTGCTATTGTTGCAATACACTGTAAACTACCTAATGTACCTGCTGTTACTGTAAATACGCAGCCAATATATGAGTTTTTTTGCTTTGCATTTTTGCATAATTTCCTTTTTATGTAACTTTTCTTGTTTTTGGGGGGGTGTTTATATGTTGCAGGGATAATTTCCAAAAACTCTCAAAAACTAAACAAAACACAAGATTTCAATTTTTTTTTTTACAGCGACTTGAAACATGGCTCCACTTCTGAATGTTTCATGACCGCTCCGCTCTCACGGATCACGAGAAGAATATTTTTGCTAATCGATTATGAAGATTTCTACTCACAAAAGACAATTTGAAACATTTCAGATTTACATGTCAGACAAACATGCCTTTTTTTTTTTCTTCTTTCATTTTTTATTCCTCTATTCCTCTGTGAGCAGCAATGACTGGAATGTGATGATATCAATTAGATCAGATGACAGCCTCGCTTTGAGTCTACTGAGGCAGAACCGGATTGTATAACTGCTTGTTATGTAATGATAAGCCTTCATCGTTCACAGTGATTTCTATTTCCTCCGTCTACTTCATTTCTGACACTGATGGCTATGGCTGCGGACAACGTGCCAACTCTGTGTTATTTTGTATAATTTATAAAAAAAACTGAACAATAATTAGAAAGCGCTAATGTTATATACAGTATATTATTTTTCAAAGAAGAAAAAAATATTATTATTATTATTATCATTATTATTATTATTGGCCATGAGAACTGTAATGTGTGTTTTTGAAAGATTTTACTGCCTCATGCATAGTAGTGACAAAAGCTTTTACTGTCAGAGTCACTTAAAATCGACCATGTTTGTTTGAAAAGTTTAATGTATTTTGCTCTCTCTGGATTATGATGTCTTATTTTGATGTTCTCTGTCAAACACAAAAATGTATTGTAAGAGACGATTAAAGCGTTTAAATATGATGGTTGTTACATGAATGGCAGCAGCCAATTTAAACTAAGAGACTTAATACATCAATGTGAGTTAAAATCACGGTGATGAAGAAGAGTGTAGATTCCTTCTGATCAGGCAGATGTTATAAAGAGGAAACCTGCAGGATAAAGCAGCAGCTGCAACATTTCCCTCATAGCCATCATAGAATAACTGACGGTCAACTGGTTGCTTTAGTTTGGTGAATTATTTAAATAATTGACTGTAGTTTGAAGCTGAAAAATCCCCCAAATTTCAACAAAGGGCCGTGAAAAAGGCTTATACACCAAACATGAAGAGGAATAAGAAGGAGGTCTGAAGGTGTTGAGACAGCAGCAGTCAACATATATATTCCTGCTAAACCAGTGGTCTCCAACCCTGCTCCTGGAGAGCTACGGTCCTGCATGTTTTAGGTATATCGCTCCACTCTAACACACCTGATTCTAATAATGAACTCGTTATCAAGCAGCTGAAGCTTGTCAAAGGGCTTGATAACAAGTTCATTATTAAAATCAAGTGTGTTAGAGCAGGGCGATATACCTAAAACATGCAGAGCAGTAGCTCTCCAGGAGCAGGGTTCACTGTGCTAAACCCTGACAAGCCTCCTGAATGTACCAGAACATGATCCATAATGGGGAACGTCCAGTACGAGATGACTCCACTGACATCACATCCACAGCTGCAACGATTAGTCAATGATTTGGCAACTATTTTGATGATAGAATAATCGAATCAGTCACTCTTCAAGCAAAATAAGCTTCATAAATGAAAGGATTTGTTGCTTTTCTTTCTTATATAAGGATGGTAATGCAATGTTTGGTTTAGGAAAACAAGGAGTCTAAAGATGTCACCATGGAGTCTAATAATGATGCTAATGGCAATAACAGTCAGTTGCAGCTATATTTAAATCATCAGTAAAATATTCCAGGCTAAAATAAAACACTTCACACATTGTTTCTGAGGTGAGGTATTTACTAGGTTTAAAAGATAAAAATTAAATACTTCTTTACATAATTCATAAGGCAAAAAAACAACAATCATCACAGTAAATTCACATGATTTGTAGCAAACATTCACATCATCAACAACAACAACAGTAAACTTCTTTCTTAAGGCAGTGTCTCAAAAGGTTAAAGGTCAAAGTCCTCCGTTCTCTTCCAGTTTTTGGAAAAGCACCAGGCTGCGCAGGTGAGACTGCCTCTCTCCGTTCTTCCACAGGATCAGCAGGTGATCCGTCGAACACGTCACCAGCCCGTTCTCGTTGAAGCTGACAAACATCTGACAGAAGTGTAAAAACAGGATTGTTAAAGCAGTATTTTTATAAAAGTGGAATATTAGTTTATATAGGATGAGATTTTACCTGGACTGCTCCTGAGTGACCGATCAAGTCGCCCGTCAGCTCCAGCGTCCGGATGTTTGGGACGTCTATGATCTTCTTTAACGGAGGTCCAGCCTGTTTACTTGAGCGACCAAAACTCCACATCCCAAAGAACCCTGGTTTAATGCAAAATGGAATAAAACATATTTAGAATAATGAATAAAAGAAGACTTGAATAAGAAAGTTGAGTCTGTATGATTCTTTTTAATATATTGAGTTAGAGATGGAAGCTAAAAACAGCATTTTACATCATCACAGCAAAACATCAACCAGAATTTATCAACTTGTTTTGAGGGTGAAAATATTTATACAGTCTGTCTCTGAATTTTATAATTATCACTCTCTCTGTAGTTCCCCTCAACTCTACAGAGGATTTTGGCTTTTCAGCTCGTTTTGGTTTTACAGACTACAAATATACAGTTTTTGTTCACTCTCACCACTCAGATTTAACAAGTAGATTACGAACAAAACGGAGCATTTAGCAGTTTAAGTATAAGATATTTTTTTGCAGGATTACAACACCAAAACAGAGCTAAAAGGTGAGTGAATATTAAACTTTAAGAGGCTGTTATACTCTATTAGATGTGCATGTCAGATGGTGGGATATCTTTGAAAATCTCTTCCCTCTACACATTTCCAAGATCAGATTAGAGGGCCATTTCTTTAATTTAACAAAAACTGACTATTCAACCCTCACACCCACTTCATGTCATTATTAGCCAGCTGTGCGGAGGATGAGAAAGAAGCCAGAGTTTTTACTGCTCTCTCTTTTCATTCCTGACACACCTAGTTATGTCATGTTTTAATGTGAACAACTGATAGCAACACTTTGACTGCTTTCCAGGTGCTGTTATCGCTGTGATTTAAACAATATAACGTCTCCATGGTCCCCCTCCTCTTTCTGTGACAGTCAGTTTTTCACTCCACCTTTAAGAAAAGCTGTTCAGTACACTTAGAAACACATTTGATTTCCAATGTGGTAGTATAACACGTCATAAGAACCAGTTTTGATCAATCGTAAATCAAGATATTTTTCAGTAGAGTTGGAGAGCTAAAAGGAGGTAAAATATTGGACCATATTTGTCAGGTCACCAAAAACATGACTCCGAATGAATGCTGGATGTGTAAGTAGGTGTAAGTTTGCCTTATCAGTATATTTATAAGGTGATAATATGTCAGTGACGTGTTTACAGCTTTTTTCCATGAGTGAAAGCAGATAAACTGGACTTCCAGATGTGCAAATCTCACTATAAAAGAGAAGGAGATGAAGAACTGACACACCACAGTCCAGCACAAACTGACACACACACACACACACACTGACAAAGAAGCCAGAAGACCACACGAGATGCAAGTGATTGATTTTTGATCGTTTTCCTGGAAACACAGAACAAACTAAAGACAAATAAGTGGCCTCTGGTGATGATTAGCGAGCGATGCGGCCCGAGCGCTGTCGCCGGCCAAGATCTCTACGCAATCTAACCGCTGCTACACACCGACTGCAGACAGTTAGACCATCAAAGACAGCGTGACCACACAGACACACACACTCAGCTTCAGACCACCCCACTTAAAGTAGAAAACACAGCCTCTCTGAGTGCTGCTGCAAGTCCACTTTCCCTTTGATATACACAATAGCACATCTGGACTGCATTACCGCACCTCCGAGCCACCCACATATCAGGACAATCAACCACACACACACACACACACACACACACACACACACACACACACACACACACACACACACACACACACACACACACACAGACACACACACACACACACACACACTGAGTGCAGGCAATTTTACTCCGACTTTGAACTTTCTGATTCATACTTTTGTATGAACGACATCCAGCTTTCCACAGATGGCGAATCCACAGGGGGGAGCAAAGATGGGACGATGGCCCTGATGTGTCTGTGTGTTCGTAGCATCCTATCAGACCTGAAATTGCATGTTTGTGTGTGTGGGTGTGTGTGTGTGTGTGTCACCTGGAGTGGCTGGTTCAGCAGGTAAAGGCAGGTCTTGTATCTCCCACATCCTCACGCTGCCGTCCTCAGAGCAGGACATCAGCTCACTGAAACAGAGACACACCAGCTGATGATAACCAGAAGCAGTCTTACTCAGAGTGTATTGGACACACATGTCCAGGTCCAGGTTCATTGTTAACAGCCTCCTGACTTTTTTTACAGGCCTCTTTTTATGTTGTTGAGGATTGATTTAATTTGGTATCATGGCCCCAAAGAATCCACTATTTGAAAAAAACAACATTTTATTGATTTGCTTAGGTCATCTGAAGGTAATACTGAATGTAAAGTTTTCTTTTTAATGACAAAAACTTAATTTAAGTGAGATTTATGGAAATTTCTGTCGTAATAAACTACATTTTTTGCAACATTTGCTTTTTGAATTTGTGGAAATGTACATTATGATTTTCTATATTTGCTTCCATTTGTTTAAAATTAAATTGATATTTTATTGATAATGCATATATTCATTTTCAGTTTTAAATATATCTTGAATTCAATATGCAAAATTATTATTGCATAATTAAAGTTTTTGCAGATACACCACAGATCCAGACAGCATAAGCTGACCAGTAAAAAATTGATGAAATATAAATTAATAAAATCTGACATATCTTAAAGAATTTGAAGTGTATTTTGTAGTTCTGCTACACTTTCAGGAGCATTTTCAGTGAATTCATGTAAATATACTGATATGATCTGGCTTTAAAGCATTTTTAAAGGGCAGTGGCGCCCCCATGTGGGTAAAAGATGAAGTGCAAGCTACTCTCACACACACAGTGCATTCAAGGAAGCACTCAATACTGCAGCCCTGATTTCCTACACTTTGGAGAGGTTGGAAATAAGAAGGAGTGAGTTAATGTGGGATATATTACCTGTCAGATAACAGCATGGTGTGTAAGATGTTGGAGTCATGGGCGACCTTCCTGTACGCCACCACTGTCTTCGTCAGGACACTGTACACGTACAGACCGCTGCCCACAGCTGCCAGGATGAGCTAGAAAACACACAAATATCAAGTTAAGGATTATAAAGCAGTTTAGTTTACATCCCATCCATCCATCCATCTCATCCTCCTCACCTTTCCGTTGGTGGTCAGATGCTGAATGGACATCTCGCTGGGTTTGGGAGCGCCCATTCGTATTTCAGCTTGGGCCTGAGACTCCTCCCACAGGATGTGCTCATAGGCCAGGATGTTCCAATCGATCGCATCCCACAGAATCAACTCGCCCATGTGGGAACCGCTGGCGAAGAGCCCGTCTAGAAAGGAACACAGAGAATATGGGTCAATTATGTTTTTTTGTGTCCATGTGGTTTAGTCAAATTTAAAAAGGGGTTCAAATGTGAAAATCGACATATGAATAACTTGCACACATTCTATTTTTGTGGACCAGCATAAAATTTCAGCTTTTAATCCATTTTGAAAGAATATATTGGAAGATTATGGCAAAAATGTCTAAGTGGTGTAACCCTAAAAAATGTGTACCAAATAATTCAACTTGCTTAAAAACACTAAATTCTCAATAAAACACCATATCAACTAGTTTGGCATGATCTTACATTATAACTTTTTATATTAAATAAAGGTAATGAAATACAATTGTTCTAAATATTACATTTAATCTGGGGAATCATGGAGATCAGGAACCATTAATATATTTTAAATGAAGTAATTATTAGTATAAGTCCACTTAAATACACTGTAGGTGGATAAAATATATAATATTTATCATTCTTTTGTGGTTACACCATTTGACATTTTTAGGAGCATTCAGTCTTACTTTTGGTTAAAAAAATGGTGCAAATGTCATTTCAAATGACATAAAACCAACAAAAATACAAAATGTACATTTTAACAAACCTGATGCTGCTTTTTAAACTATTTTTAAGATATTTTTGAACCAGAGTTTAAGTTATCAAATGCAGGTGCCTTGATTTTGGTTATGTTTCACAGAGTTTCATGGCCGACTGACCATTGACGTTGATAAGAGCTCGAATCTGATCCTGGTGGTCGGACAGACAGCGGATCTCAGCCACTGACATAGAGGAATCAGTGGAGACCGTCAGCCTGTAGATCACTGCGCAGAAAAGAAAAAGCTCCAAATTAGTTTAAAGTTGATGTAGATTTCAAGTATTTGAGAAAAAAAACATTGGAGATCATCAGAATCTTTCTCTTACCGATCTCTTTATCCATCGCTGCTGCTATACAGTTCTTGGGCAGCTCTATCAAGGCAGTAATTCCTGCAAAATGCCAAAAACACAATAACAACATTAATCAGTTTGTGTGCAAACAGCGGTGTCAGGGGTGAGACGCAGTTGGTGCAACAATCGAACGCACAAGAAATGTTTGGCGTGGGTTATTTTCCCTCCTCACCGGTGTCGCTGTGGTTCTGCTTGTGACACTGCAGCTGAAAATCTTTGTTCCACACGCACAGTTCCTCCCCACCGGAGACCCACACACACAGCCGCTCCAGCACCAGCAAACACTGAAGGAAGGGAGGGAAAAAAACAAATGAAATAAGGACACATGTGCTAAGCTTTAATTTGGACATGCACGCTAGCACACATCCAGTACACAGACGCACACGCACTAAAATATCAGTGCAGAGAAGAAATCAAATGTAATTAGCCTATAGGTGCTGCAATTAACCTTAATCTATGATCAAGAGGAGGCAATTACCATTTTATCTTAAATTATAATTGGCAGAACAACCTTTACTGTCAAATATTGTAATTGGTGTGTTACATATCTTGCCAACACAAACTTAATTGCCCAAAGTCTGGTATAGTAACGACTGGAATAAGAAGAAAATCTGATGTGAGGGACGAAGACGTACTGTATATGTTGTATATTAGTATATATCGAGCAAAGAGTGAAGATTTCTACAGCTGTGACTACTAAAAACTGTAAAAACTATTATAAATTAATGATAAATTAAAGATATTTTACTAGTGGGTTGTATTTCAGGCTGGTTCTTATCAGAGAGTAATGATTAATACAAGAACTAGACGCAACATGAAGCACAAGTAGCTTTAACAACAGGAACCTTTGATTATTACGTACTAATTACAAATCACATAAACTGCTGTTTTGCAAGCTGCTGGCGACACAGAGCATCATCATAGATATTCAACAGCTGCTAAGATTAAACTGGACTTAATATTAACTTCTGTTGGCTTTGAATTACATTACATTGATAATTAAAGAAAGAGTGTGCAGCTTTCTGTAATATGGCTTTTACACTATGACATATCTTAGTGCGTGTTGGGTCATCTTAATGGGAAAACTTGCTAATTATTAATTTTAGAAATATTAAAATGCATCAAATTGTGAAATGCATGAAGGTGAATGTAATATTATGAACACTTTTAATGCAATCCAGTGCAATAGTTTGCAATAGATGCAAACTTTATGGAACTTGGATGAGAATGTGTCAAGAGATTTGGTATCAGTATCAGTCCAGATATTGACTTTATTAAACAGATTATGGATTGATCATGTCTGACTGATACCCAATCAATATTAAAAACCTTTACATTTCCCCAGAGTATCTGAACATATTTTAATAACAAATTTTAATGACTTTTAAGACCTTTTTAAACCTCTTTAAGGATATAATATAAGACTGCAACTAATGATTAGTTTCATTATAATTCCAACTGCAAAAGTTGATTGGTTGGTTTATGTTAAATAATCTAATAATGATAAATGACATAAACTAAACAAATACAATTACGCTCAAATCAAATTTAATGTGTTAACTCCTACAATTCAAGACCTTCCTGTTCTGCTCTGCTCATTTAATTTTTTATCATGTCTTATGTTTGTTTTGTTGATATAAACCTGCAGATGTGTCCAAAATAAAGTTTCCTCTTCTTCTTCATTTGCTAGTGACCTAACTTTGATGTTTAAAGGTGCGGTCACATAACATTTCCGTTGCACAAATATTTGTTGCTTTTTTCCCCCCATTTACAAGCCCGTCTAACCAACAAATTTAAGCATGTGTTTCCTGTTTCCTGTTTGGCCGGCTACAGCAGATTAGCTGTTCAGAGTTCATCTTTTTTCTTTTTTTTTTTTACTTTGACCAGACAGAAAACACTGCTACAGTGCAGCAGCGTTTCCTCTTATTTCTATTTGTTTAAAAATACAAAATGTACATTTTAACAAACCTGACGCTGCTTTTAAGACATTTTTTAAAGATATTTTTGAATTGCTCATCTTGCCAACCCTTATTTGTCACTGACACATATAACAAGGTTCACATCTGGACGGGGAGCTTCTCAGTTACCTTTACAGACGACTGAAGATCTGAAATAGTCTGAACCCTGTTTCCTGTATCAGGATCCCACAACTGACAAATAAGATTAAGGAGAATCAAGCCTGACTTTCCAAACACAATAATTACATATGGATGGATTCAGTGATTGTTTAAAGTGTGGGCGTGTTTTCTCTGCGAATGGTATTGATCAACTGATTGAGGATACACTTAGACTTCGGTCTGAGGAGGCGGTGATGAGCGAAGTGTGCGACATGAGTCCATTACTACAAGTGAAGGTTGTTATGGCTGTTATTTGCTGGGAATGGCCCCTCAGCTCCTGCAGCCTCTCGCCAGTCTAACAGACAAAAAAAAAGGGGGAGAAAAAAAGCAATTAGTGCCAGTGTGTCGTGTGCAATTTCATACGATGCACGGGAATAATCAACTCTCAGCATTATTACCTCAACGTTCCACACCAACACAAGGCCATCATCCCCCGCTGAGGCACATCTGGAAAACATGAGATGAAAGGTATGAGTTGTTTCTGGAGGAGTAGACTCATACGTGACATAAATACCTCAGTGTGAGATGTGCACTTGGCAGGCCTCATCTTTAGCGGAGGCTCGCTAGTCAAACACAGCGAAGACAATATCTATCTCTATGTGTGTGAGGGATCATTTCCCCGTTGGTCCATCTACCACCTTAAGACGCCTTAAAAAATATCTGTCCTGGGGCTTACCGCCTTCACTTGCCCTCTGACCCTCCGCCATCCGCACTACCTGCTCCCCAAAATCAACAGACAGGATGACTGGATAAAAAACAGAGAGATAAAATGAGAAGAGAGGAACTGTCGAGGATACATTTTTCGGACTTCAAAAGCAATCTGGAGAGAATTTTCTGGCCTTTGCCCCCGACTGTGGACCTGTGTGCGGAGAGGACGAGACCCAGAGGAGGGGGTTATTACTGGAGGAGACCAGGCGTGAAGCGACCTCCACCTCTTGACACACACACACAACACACACACACATACTTAGTTCTGTTATAAATCCCAATCTGAGCACTTATGCAGACGCACTCTACCATGCCGGTGTGCAGCACGTGTCCACAAAGGCAGGGGCGACGGAGAGAGGAGAGCAGGTGCGAAACCTTTATACGTGTGCGTGCATGTGTGCATGGACGGTATTAAAAGGGGGGGCTTTGGTTCTACTGTACTGTGCACA
Source organism: Scomber scombrus (assembly GCF_963691925.1). Lineage (NCBI taxonomy): Eukaryota > Metazoa > Chordata > Actinopteri > Scombriformes > Scombridae > Scomber > Scomber scombrus. Next base: position 6,359,152 of record NC_084984.1, read on the forward strand.
GACAATCACATAGCGGTGATGATCGGGCTCTTGTCATGCTCTGTAAGTTTGCTGTAGGTGAGGATCTCCTGTCAATCACAGAGGGGATAGAGGCCAGTCAAGGGTAGAGAGGAGTGAGGTTAGAGAGGGAGGGAAAAGAAGTGGGGGAGGGGGTTTGTGGTCTGCTTACCTGAAGTCATCAATCTGCACCAGAAATCGAACAATGTCAAAATGTCCTTTCAGCACCTGCAGCTCAGTGAACCAGTTTTTGGGCTGTTCCTCTCCAATGCACAACACAGAGCTTTTCTGCAGACATAAGAGGGAAAGTAGTGAGACAAACAGGCTGTGGTTCACAGGCAGACGGTCTACTTAACCACAGCTTTGAGGGGCTTGTACTTCACTCGAGTATTTCCATTTTATTGCTACTTTATAGCTGCTTTAGTTTACTTTATACTACACTACAATTCAGAGGGAAATATTGGGAAATGTTTTTTACTGGACTACTTTTATCTCAGATTAAGAAATTATATTACACCGACATATGATAAGATTATAAAAGACAAAAAAGCAGTGGTTTCAAAACCTTTATGGTGGGTGCCAGTGCCACCTTACAAAAAAACAGAGCAGCTGCAATTATAAGTGAATCAATCAATCATTCAGCATGACATTATTTTAAGTTAGTAATTTTTTAAGCAAAAAGGCAAAATATTCCCTACTTTCAGCTTCTAACATGAAAACTGTGAACCTGCCCTTTAAGCTTACTTTGACCTGGACCAGGCCAGTCTCTAGGGAGTTGTTTCCATGGTAACTATGGTCAAAGTTATCTAAATCTGAATTATGTACAATATATGTATAAAATGTTGTGTTTCCTTGGACAGTGTTTCCCTGTTGAGCTGTGGTGGAAGTATAATTACAAAAAGAGGAACTTTGGCACCAGAAATACATAATATTGAAAGATATCTACTTGATTTGACTCATTTGGATTACTGAAACTTCATATTAGCTTCAGAACAACTTTTTAAATAATTATTTTTGCACAGGAGGAGGACTGTGGATTTAGTCCTCCATCACTTACATTATAAGTGCATTATGAAGAGCTCTTCTAATAGTCAGTATGAACAGGAGGAATGATTACAGCAAGAAAAACATCCAGATAACACAAGACAGTTTTTCCTTCATTTTTTCTTGCTGTAATCATTCCTCCTTTTCATACTGACCATTAGAAGATCCCTTCATAATGACTTACAATGTAAGTGATGATGGTCCAAAATCCAATACTTGCAAAATGCATTTAAAAGCTCAAAATCTCAAGCTTATATGAGGCTTCAGCAGTCTGAGTTAGTCATATCAAGTGGATATCTGACACATTTACAGTCTTTTTAGCATTAAATTCCCTCTTTGTGTTTCCCTGTTGAGCTGTGGAGGAAGAATAGTGACAAAAAGACTTTGCTACTAAAACCACTGTAACGTTGAAACATAGAAGATGAAGATTTGACTTATTTGGACGGCTGAAGCTTCATATTAGCTTCAACTTTTAAACACATTTTTTTATACAGAAGGAGGATCAGTCTTTCATTTGGGCTCCTGACTGTTGTTTTAAGACAGACAGCATTATAAGCGCTTTTGTATTTATACTGTAGGAGCTAAAATCAAACATTATGCACTCTGTTATTTTTTAAAGATACTTTCCTAGTGTGACTGTAAGTGTTTGGGGACATTAATTTTGCAAGCCTCGTCATTTATTCAAACAGGTTTATAGGAAGATGACAACAATTAATCGATGAATTGATTCATTTCCAACTATTAAATTAAACAATTAATAGAATAGCAACTAAAAAGAGGGACTTTGGCACTAAAAAGACTAATGTTGAAACAGATCTACTTGATTTGACTCATTTGGACGACTGAAGCTTCAGATCAACTTTCAAATACATTTATTTTTTACACAGAAGGAGGACTGTGGGTTTAGTCCTCCATCACTTACATTGTAAGTGCATTACTAAGGGATCTTCTAATGTTTAATATGAACAGGAGGAATGATTACAGCAAGAAAAAACAGGCTTTAATGTCCATTTGGGCTCCTGACTGTTGTTTTAACTAATCATGACAGTACTGTATCGGTACTACAGGATCTTAGCATTTATGCTAAAAACATTAATTTAACCTCATTGGACTGAACTGCACTGAAATAATCTCACCTCCACTGAGCCTTGAGCCTCCCGTCCACCAAGGATCCACCGCAGCATGACTTCTTCCTCGTTTGTTAGCGTCTATCTTAAAGCAATAAAGACAGTATATATATTTACCTCAATATAGCCCAAAAACGTAGCTTAACATGCACATTTGCATCCACCAAAAGCACAGAAACACATAACATTAGCTGACATTTCACCATGACATTATATCTCACCAGTCAGGTTTCGCGTTTTCTCGTGTTTTTCGTCCACATTAATCGACACAGTTTGATATAAAACACCGTGTTTGATGTTGAGATTAGTGTTGCCAAAGCTGACAGATATTACGTTAATGTTATAAGCTACATATATGTAAGTTACATGATTAAAAAGAAAAGGCGAATGACAGATCTGCTGCAGCACCGAGCACAACAAACCATTCATGTGACCTAAACTACGGAAGCTTTGCATGGACAAGATTAATGCAAGTCGATTGTTATTTATGTTGTTAGTTAGATTTTACTTTCTGTTTTGGTGTAACTGTGCAGATTTATTAGAGAGTTCAAAGATATTTATGAGTGTGGTAAGTTATTCTACTGTCTGCTTATCGTGTTTTGTTTAACATTTTCCTTCAGATATTCTGCTTTGAATACTAATTTGTGTCCAATTGTTCCACATAAAAGTTTTTTAAAAAATTAGAAAAAATGAGGAAATCTATAAGTATAAGGTAATTTATTCGACTGTCTGCTTATCGTGTTTTGTTTAAATATATTCAGATATTCTGCTTTGAATACTAATTTGTCTCCAATTGTTCCACATAAAAGTTAAATCACTTCATTAGAAAACATGTGGAAATCTATAAGTATAAGTATTCAGATGCTTTACTTAAGTACCAATACAGCAATGTAAAATACTCCATTACAAGTAAAAATACTACTTATTAAAAGTATTATGAGCTTGATGTAGTTAAAGTATTACAGTAGAAGTAAGTATTATGAGCTTGATGTAGTTAAAGTATTACAGTAGAAGTAAGTATTATGAGTGATGTAGTTAAAGTATTACAGTAAAAGTAGGCTACTGCAGTATTATGAGTGATGTAGTATGCAGTATTACAGTAAAAGTACTGCAGTATTATGAGCGATGTAGTATGCAGTATTACAGTAAAAGTACTGCAGTATTATGAGTGATGTAGTATGCAGTATTACAGTAAAAGTAGTAGTTTGGTCCCTCTGACTGATATATTATTATATATGACATCATTAGATTATTAATAGTGAAGCATCAGTGTTAGAGCAGCATGTTACTGTTGTAGCTGCTGGAGGTGGAGCTAGTTTACACTACTTTATATACAGTTAGCTAGTTTACACTACTTTATATACAGTTAGCTAGTTAACACTACTTTATATACAGTTAGCTAGTTTAGTCCAGTGGTTCCCAACCTAGGGGTGGGGCCCCTCCAAAGGGTCAGCAGATAAATGTGAGGGGTGGTGAGATGATAAATGGGAGAGGAAAGAAGAAAAAACTAAGTTCTGATACACAAATGTGTTTTCAGTTTTTTGACTTTTTCTCTAATCTTTTATTTTTGCTGAAATATTGGATCATTTGATTTATTGGAATGAAACCATGTGAGAAGTTTAGAGGGAAAAATCACTATTTGGCGGAGCTGTTAACAACTCATAGACATCTGAAATGTGAGCCCGACTACACATTGCTTTTTGTAAGACGTTAAAAAACAAAAAGGTTGGAAACCACTCGTTATATCTTTAACAATGTGTTGTATATTAAACGTTTGTTATACTAACTGCTGTGACTGTATATTTAAGGTAGGATTCAACTATGAGAGAAAAGCACTTTTTCGTACAAAGATGTGTTCATTCAGACTGTCTTGCACTTTTCATGGCTTTGTGGGAAATAGAAACACTAATATCTTTTGGCACTAATGTCTAAAGTCAAGTTTCCCTCACTTAGTCTCCCACATTTGGCATCTGTCTGGGGTTTTGGGTGTTGTGCAAGACCTGACACTTTCTCAGATAAAGTCATGAGTTGAATTTGGTTGCAACACCATTTGGAGACACTGTAGAGAAAAAGAAAGAAAGAAACATAATGTATCAATAGCTACGAACATGGAAAATAAAAGATATTGTGTATACAACCATTAAAATTCTTGCAACTAATCATCAAATTAGCCATCAGCCCCTTTGACAGACATATTAAATCCGCCTGGTAGATCATAGAAAATAAGTTCTGCCACAAAAAGTTAGATTAATAATTCAGACTTTTCTCTGAACTTAGCTTTTCATGAAAATACTCAATAAAGCACAAGTACCTTAAAATTGTACTTTAGTGCAGTACTTGAGAAAATATACCTTATTACAGACCTCTGAACTCTGCACATACATCATTCTGCACAGTGTAGCTCAAACATTAAAGTCAACAAACATATTTTGTGGGGGGACGTAAAGACTAAATATTTGGGCCTGTAGGAGAAGTTCTGATCTTTATTGTCCCACAAAATGAAATTATTTTTGCAGTAAGGAAACATAAAAACACAAAACCATGAAAATATAAGACAAAAAGTCCAAAAAGAGACAGTAAAATACATTAAAAGTGCATTCAAAGTGTACTATGCATGCAATTCTAACAGTAAGGATGTATGTTCAAAGCAAGGAAAACAGCATATGTTTATGCATATTGTATTATTGAATATCCCAATCCTGTATAAATATTATGCAATCAATAAAGAGATTAAAATATAACAACACAGGTGACACAGTGATTTACTGACACATGCAGTATGATGTCTCTTAACACAGGAGGAAATATTACAATTAATTGATACATATTAATAAATTGTGCAAAAAAACCATAAATGTGGAGGATCTAATATGTTGACCATGACACATATTTTAGTGTAGAGTGACTTTAGCTGCAGAGAGTCAGCTGCAGAGCACTAACTGTGCATCCTGTATTAAAATGGATGTTGTTTTCCTTCTTACAACTAGATGGCAGTATGTAACAATCCCATGAGATCAGAGGAAGACTCAAACCACCATGCTTCAGAGGAAACCACATAGTTTGAGGTTTGCCAATTGTCTCCTCTTGTATTTACTCAGATTATAAGTAAAATTATTGTAATAATATGTTTCTCTTGTATATTTTCAACACCCTGTATAACTTCCTCTTATCTTTAACTCCTCTCCCATGACTTCTACCTCAATGTTGACCCGTTCTCCCTCCACATCTTCCACTCTTCCTCCTTCTCCTCTACATGCTATCCCTCACTGTGTCTCCCCTGTTAACACACAAATGCACATACGCCAGACACACAGTCACACATCACCCTAGCTGTGTCTACTCCTTGCTCCCCCGATTGAGACGACACGCAGTGTAGGGCCTGTGACCTTCATGGTGGCTCAGATCTGTGGCTGGCACTGATTTCTGATTTAGTGTCAATCCGCCGCGCTTGTCAGGGGCTGCGAGGTGCTTTCCATGCGGTAATAGAAAAGCTCAAGGGCAGCAAGAGAAAGGAGGAGGGTTATAGGGAGAGGGGTTTGCATGAGGTGGAGTGAATGGGATTTTTTAGATGCGAGGAATGGGTGAAGCTCTGTTTGCTTAACTATCTGTCAGATATCTGAAAGAATGTGTAGACTGTGCAGAGAAGTCGTTTCAGTACATAATTAATTCAAAAGATGTGAAGGAATGTGATCCAAGTAAAGAAGCTAAAAGAGTTTACAGCCAAGCTAAATCAGCAGGATAACATGCTCATGATGACATTTCTTACATGTAGGGCTGCAACTAAAGATCATTTTCATTATATATGAATCTGTTGATCATTTTATCGATTAAACTGTTGGTTGTTTGGTCTATAAAATGTCAGAAAAATGGTGAAAAATGTTGGTGACATCCTCAAATGTCTTGTTTTGTCCTGAGCAACAGTCCAAAAAAGATCAAATCTCCATATGTAAGCAATTTTCTGGCAATTTTTCTTAAAATTTGCTCAAATTATTATTAGATTATAAAAATTAGCTGATTAATTTATTTACAGATCTACTAATTAATTAATTGACCCTCTGCAGCTTCACTCAACTGGCCTCAGAGGAACGGTCAGAGCATCGCCAACTTCATTAGGATTCATCCACTGGGAAACACGAATCTCTCTTAGCAGTTCATCTAATAGTAGTTGAGATACTTCAGTCTGGACTAAAGTGGACTGACCAACCGAGAGACAGGCTGATAGGGGAAGCTGTGGCTCAGGAGGTAGAGCAGTCGTCCACCAAGCAGAAGATAGGTGGGTCGATTCCCGGCTCCTCCAGTCCACATGTGTTCTTGGGTAAGATATTTAACCCCGAATTGCTCCTGATGTCTGCACCAACAGTGAATAGATGTGTGTGAATGGTTCGTCTCCCTCCTGATGAGCAGGTTGGCGCCCTGCGTGGTAGCCCCTGTTATCTGTGTGAATGTGACATGTAGTGTAAAAGCCCTTTAAGTGGTCAAAAGGACTAGAAAAGTGTTATATATAAATACAGTCCATCGGCTAAAAAGGACATAGCAAATGCAGTAAGTCTACGATGGTGCCAAGAAATTAGGTGGGAAAAAATGTCAAAAATACATCAGAGGGATGAGAGAAAAGATGAGGAGAGTTTATAACAACCTGGTGAGAAGAGAAGCAGAAGTGAGATAGAGATTCGGGAGTTCATATGGGAAGAAATGGGAGAGAAAAAAGGGAGCAAGTGGTTCCTGACTGCGGCGGCCTCGGTCTGGAGTAGACGAGGTGTCAAATATGACCAATGGTAGGAATCAGCTAAGAGGTGAAGTCATGATGCACTAAACAGAGTCAGAGCAAAGGGAAAGGGATGATCTCATCCCCTATCTCCGCCCTGTAAGGAAAACAAATGGTTATGATGATGGAAAAGGAATTAAGCTGTAATTTAACAATGGGCAACAACAGTATTCGATAACGGCTTCCCTCCAACGCTGTCCGGCGGGGTCTTGTAGAGGAGAGAGGCTCATTCCTGACCAACACACTTCACTGTCCCTCTTCATCAGGCTTTCACTGTGTTCTGCTTTACCTACTGTGGCCGCTGCCTCCGCATGGGATCCTCGCTCAGACCTCAACACACAGAGTAGCACCTTCATAAGTCTGCAGGATTTGTTCCAATGTTATTAACACAGGTTGGTTTTCATTCAGTTGCTTTAATTAATAGTCAGTTTGCACTAAAAGAGAGGGAAACATTTTCTAATCTGCTGCCAAAAAACAGATTTAAATGGGTCTGGTGTGGATGGAAAACCAAAATCAGCCAATCAGAGCTTTGTTAGTGGGAGTAAAAACTGAGCCATCATCTTCCTGTAACTGATAGATGTAGAAATTACTAATCACTGATCTTTTGGTTTAGACTGATAATGTGATAAAGGTAGGGCTGCAACTAACAGTTATTTTCTGTATTGATAAATCTTATGACTATTTTCTCTGTAATCAATTTGTTGTTTGGTCCATAAAATGTAAGAAAATGGTGGAAAAACGTCTATCACTGTTTCCCAAAGCCCAAGATGCAACCTTAAAAGGCTGGTTTTGTCCCCAACAACAGTCCTAAGCCCAAAGATATTCAGTTGACTGTTGTAGAAGACTAAAGAAGTCAGAAAATATCCACTGTTAAAGAAGCTGAAACCAAAAAAATTGTGTATTTTTCTTTTAAAAATGATTCAAGACTATTATTTGACTATTTAAAAAGTGGATCAATCATTGCAGCTCTAGACAAAACAACACATTTCATATCCTGAAACCTTTGTGCCCCATTATAATGTTGTGAAGGCAGAAATCAACTCTTTGGTGAGGCAACATTAAAACTAAAAGAGGATCTGATTAGAATATACTATATAGCTCATGATGATGAAGAAGATGATGGTCTAAAGCTGACGAGGAAGGATGTTTGAGTGTATTCAAGCTTCTGTCACTCTGATTTCTCACATGAGTATGACTGTAATCGCTGTGTTTCAGTCATCATAGGTTAATTATCAGCCTTGACCTACAGTGTTACATACACAGATGCTGACACTCACACAGTGTAGACGTGGGGATGAAAGGATTGTTTTTGTACACTCTTTAAAAGTTAAGAGATGTTACAGTGTTGTAATATGTAAATCTGCCTCTTCTCTCTTCTACTCTGTGTCTACTGATCATCACTGTCTGTCTCTCATCCCTCCTCTCCACTCCCTTTTCCCCTCCCCTCCCCTCCCCTCTCCTCATTTGGTGACCCATTAATGTTCTGTTCATTTTCTCTTATGAATAGATAATGGGCAAAAATCAAATCTCTTCATTTGCATGTAATACAATTAAGACCTTTTCAAACAATGACAAATGGAGGGAGCAGCGAGATGTCAGTCAGGCTCATCAGCGAGGAGGCAAAGACAGCTTCGGCGAACCTCTCCGTTTTAACGAAAATTAATAAAACCTTCAAATGGAATTTTCTCACCACCATCTGGAATAACAATCACAGAGACACTCTTAGACTCTGCCTGTCAAATAAAATTAAACTTCCCATGAATTTGAACTCCCAACGAGGATGTGAAACCCCCAACATACCTTTATACCCCCCCAAAACCCCAAAGGATTAGATTTTTTTCTATCAGTAATAATAGGATATGTGGCCCAAAATGACTTCATAAATAATTTCTCTCTTTCTCATGAGTTAATTTAAGGACAGCCATTGAAAGCATGAATTTTGAAAAAACAGGTCTTGGCCAGGTGTTGAAAGTATTGGTGACTTCTGGCTTCATGCAGGTATAACTGATATTAAAAATGATAAAACAGGGAAAATTAAAACAAACAAAACAAGACAGTGAATACCAGTGAAAACCTGTCTGAAATATGGAGATGATCACACACAGTACAACAATACAACAATGCGTTAGTGTGAATAGCTCCAGGCAGATCCAACATTTGGAGACTCCATATTTTTGTAAACACAAGGTCTTACTAATTACGGCATTACCACTGGGTGTGATATAGCAAGACAAAAAAAGAGCTAATGAGGTTAAAGTTCAACTGAAATCACATCTAATCATCCAGTTGCAGTTGACAATATGATATAATATAACATAATGTCATCTTTTAAAAAGTGTATTGTTAATAATTTAGTATTATTTAGAATAAAGGCAAAGTATTAAAATATCAGAAATGCTCCTTTTTTTTGGAGGGGCGTGTTGGTATCTGTGTTTGATTGACATTACCTGGCAAAGTAAAGAAAATGCTGCAGCTACAGTATAAGTCATGGACACACAGCAAGTCATTCATTTGTGTTACCCAAACCAACATCTAACAGGTCAGAAGTTACATTTGCAGGTATGTTTACATGCTGTTTAATGTGCAGCAGCTGAGCAGCTAATTAGCTATCTAACCTGCTATCTGACACCAGCAGTACCCTTTTACCCAGTGAATGTTTGTTTGGTGGCTCGTTCAACAAGCTAAAGTGCAGGACAACATGTGTTTCCATGTTTGTAGGTTATATAAGAAGGATACTTTAGCAGGAAAGCTTATGTGGGTTGTTGTATAGAGTTTGTGTCTCTTGTGTTGTGTATCAGGATGCAATCAGGCTCAGTGTGACCGTCTGCTCTGCCTGTGATAGAACAACACTTTATCACTTTGTGCAAGATTTGAACAGCGCAGCAACTTCTTGTCTTGTCTTTGTACAGATTATAAAAATGAGACAATGTGTTTAGGGAGCTTTATAGTTCCTGCTAGACTGTTATCGTTGGACAGAGCCAAACTAGCCCCTTATTATGGTAAAATAATCACAAAAATGTGGATTATTGCAACAAATTGTTAATTTCTAATACATTAATTTATACTCATTAAGATGAATTCAAAACATTAAATTCAGGTATACTATCTCCCCTTTGCCAACATAACAACCACATATGCAAACTAACAAACACAAATTCAAGCACAGCTATACACACACACACACACACACACACACACACATACACACACACACAAATTCCCCGTCTTTCACACATACACACACAGGAAAATTAATGAGCTCTCATTCATAATCCAGGATAGAGAGAGCCATATTCACCCTTGGATGGTTTATTGACTGATTTCATTTATTTGTGTGGAATAAATAGGAGGTAAACATTGGCTCGCGCTCACATTTTCTGCGACACACTCACTGCACAGCATTCTGGGAGAAATGATCCCACCAACAGCAGGGTCACTGATTGGCTGCCTCGTCAGTGTGTGACGAATTACCCAATGAGAAATAGGTTACCCATTTCCACAAACTAATTAACCTGGGTGATAGTGAAACAAATTATTACATTTATGTAATATTATTTCACATCTGTCGCTAGACTACAAAAATCTTTATCCCCATGCTTCCCCGCCTCGCAGCGCGTCTTCTTTCTCTGTGATTATAATCTCATACAGACATCATTACTGCACATACTGTATGCATCTGTAGCACAGTACATGAAGATTGTATTATTATGAAGGCGTTCACTGTTTAAGAATTTTAATAAAACTGAATTTTGGTTTTATTAGAAAGATGTACTTATATAGGTTGACAAGCACTAAGAGCAATGGCTTCCAACATGGGGATCAGGACCCTTTTAAGGGTCACAAGATGTATTTAAGGGGTCATGAGATTGACAAGAAACATGAATAAAAAAACATATTCCTGCAACACTTATAACTTATTAACAATTATTTGCTGTTTAAAGTTTTATCTATGAAGAAGCTTTCTCAGAGTGTCAATAAAGGTGATAAGAAACGGACTCAAAGACTTGTTGAATAACCAGAAAAAAGGTGATTTATTCTGACTGATGCAACCAAGAGTTTCTCCAAAAACAAACAATTAAACTTAAATTAACTCAACTAAACCCAAACTTAGGCTTGATATTGTACAAATATTGTGCTATATGAACATCCTCTTTCTTTTCTAAACTTTCTTAAACCAACAACTCTACCTTTAAAAGGCCCTCCAGTCTATTGAGGCAGAACCATATTTCTCACGGGGGTGACCTCTCTCTTATACCAACACATGGAATATGATAATGCTGCTCGCTTCAATTAACATTGTTTGCACACACATCAACCGCAGCATAGTCCTCACATCAGCTGAAATACGTCAAATTAACTTAAATACAAATCAAACACTTAATTAAATAAAAGCCCCATCCCCCTTCCAATATTTGGTCTAACCCATGACAGTGAGCGTTTAAAAGCAGGAAGTGGCCTTTTGTCTCTTGAAAGCATGATATGTGGGTATGAGGTAAGTTACAACACAAGATGCTCTATAACTCAAGAAACTCAGGACTTAAATCAATAAACATTAAATGGACTTAAATACTTGTTTGTCTTGGTTAAAGCATGAATGTCTGTGTAAATATAACAATGCTTAAATACAAACAAAACCTGGGATAGTAAGTGACAGCAGTGCTACAAATCTAGATGCTGAACTGGCTAAACAAACAAATGACAAGCATGGAAAGAAAAACATGGGTAAATGGGGATTTGGTTGAGCTCATAAAAGTTTGGAACCAGTGAGAAGAGGACAAAAAGGTTAGGAGTGACTTCAAGATCTGACACTATAGCTGCAACTAATGATTATTTTCATTATAGGTTAATCTGTCAATATTCATGGATGAGTCTTTTGGTCTATAAAATGTCAGATATGGTGAAAGTTGTCAATTAAAGTCACAGAAGAAGCCATAAAATAATGTTTTTAGAAGCTAAAATCAGAACATTTTGACTATCTTTTCTTAAAAATGACTTAAAATGATTGTCAAAATAGTTTTCCATTAATTTGTCTGTCAATGAATCAGCTTTATCTGTCACACTTATTGTTGGACAGATCCATTTATGTATAGTCAACTGTCAAAATAAAGTAAGACAAACCATTTCCTCAAAACATTGTTTGTGGGTTAAAAGAAAAATATAATGCAATAAAATTAATTATAAGACAGCACATGTAGCAAAAAACACATCAGTCACACATAAAGCTCTTTTTAGAAATAAGTATTTAATTAGTATAAAATGCACAAATGCAATACATGATCAACAAAAGCAAATCTGAGTGTTGTACTATAAACAGTCAGATATGGTTACATTTAAAGCACTAATGATTTTCCATGTGGCACATCATTAATAGGATATAATAAACAGGAGTTTAAAGGCTGCCTAATTCATTTCAGTCAACAGTGGCTTAAGCAAGTTATATATGTATGCATATAAAATTGTCTTAAAGTGGACACATTATGCTTTTTGGGATTTTATTTGTACTGTTATGATGTTGGATGTTATATGCGGTCAAAGCTCCAAAACTTGAAGTGACTATGTTTTTTTTTTTTTAAATGCTGCCTGCAAAGTCAAAAGCCAGGACGTATATCTGCACTGAATGCTTTTTATGCTAAGTTACCTCTTCTTCCTCCATGACAATAACATGAGATTGTTCGCAGATGCCAACAAACAGCTGTTCATTTGGGAGACTTTCTTGCTAAGGTTATAAGATAATAATACGATTTTTTTCCACAGGGTGTTCACGTTGTCCACTTTTATATTTCAGATTGAATTTGGGCTCGAACATGTACGGATGTATATGAGAATCTTCCATTTCATGTTAAGAAGAAGATAAAGAAGTGAAATCTGACAACTCTTCGCTTAAAAAGACAGGAGCTAAAACGGCTTGTTTCAGACTGAGAGGCTGCGAGGCTGCATAAAAGGCCAATATAATATAAATAAAGAGTAGAGCCCCAGAAGATAAAAATAAACCTGAAACTATGCATGATATGTTCCCTTTAAAGCATATAGAGGTTTCATCTTTGAACTGATGTTGACTATTCAGCATACGAACAACAATACAAACCTAAGACACCTTCTGCATCCCCACGCAGGTTTTTTAAGGGTTACATCTCATGCCACAAGAAGTATGTTGCTGATAACTTGTGGAGCAGCCGACGTGTGAAATTCTACTATTTTATAATGATGATGATAAAATAGTGTTCTTCATGGAGGAACAAGAGCAGCTCCTCTAAAGGAGGTTGGTATAAAACTGATTAACCAGGCTTTGTACGGTTGTAATGTCATTTCAACGTGCAGTTTAATTAGATCCACTTAATTTGTTCTTTATATACTGCAGGTGACAGGTCTATATCCTGTAAATGAATTATACATATATTTATTATATATAACATGATTGACATGCTGAAACTTAAAAGAACTTTGTCTTTTCTTGGATTTCTATAATATCAGAGATGATTCAAATATTTCCTCGGTACAGTCGCTTAATCTGGACTTCACAGGTTATAAATGCTCACCCACTCTCTCTGCCCCTTACACCGACCCTGAATCACCTTTTGCACCTCCACCACTCATAACCCACACATCCGAGCACTGTTTTCATTCCTGGTGATGCTAATCTACACACTCTATATTGGGTTTTTTTGTGTCGGCGAGAGAAAGAGAGAGATAGAGAGAGAGAGAGAGACACTACAATGATGAGAAGAATGTCAACATCTGTGCATTTATAGCTCTGCAATGATGATTGAAACCTCCATTAGTTATTATGTGAACAAATCCTGTTGGTCGTTGTTTTATTAACATTTGAGGTGTGGAAATAAGTGATAAAGATCTTTTGGAAGCAGAGGATTCATTATATAATTCACTAATGGGCAAAAGAAATGCCTTTATAAAATCAGCTGATTGATTTGACAGTAGTCCAAAAGATTTTAAACCACCTGAAAGTCTTGAATTTTGTTGACGAAATGTCACAAAACGGACAGCAGCTGGCTTTTTATTTTGTTAATCATGTCTTTTTGGCTTAAAGATAACTAACTTGACTATTTACAGGTGTCAACATATGGATGATCTCCTCATCAATGATCCGTTTTTCAAAGATCCTGGATCCAGAAGTGGAAGAGGTACTGAGGGTCGTAAGTAAAAGTAACATTATAAAAGTATTATCAGCAGTATTTTGTTTGTGTCTACCTGCCCAGATACTGCAGATGGAAATGAGCTACTCTATCAGGTAAAAATACGTCTCGTCTGTCTGTGTGTGAGATTACCTTTTGTACAAAATCTCTGGCAAATAAATGTAACTAAATCAACATATACTTAAATTGTTAAAAGTATGCATGATCCAAAATGATCACTTTGAGTTATACGTACATAAATTACTGGGTTATATATTATATAGATAACTGATGCATTAAAATGTAAGCAGCATTTTAATGTTGCAGCTGGTTGAGATGGGGTTATTTCTGACAAATCTGTATAATGTCAGGTTGTTTAATAATCTTTAACAATGCATCTTTTATGCATATTTTATTACATAAATGTCCGATAAATGTAGTCAGGTAAAAAGTATAATATTTAGCATCAATTAGAAGTAGTGATGGAGATACTGAACACTGTTTTTGCACATCTTCTCTCTTCTATCCATGCACTTTATGTAATGAGACTAGAACAGTGTTTATTTTCTGTTATAAAGAGTAGCCTATTTATTTATAAAACTGTCAGGTTTCTTTTTATCTGAGAGTTTAACCGCTGCTGCATTTTAGAGAGCTGCCACACCAAATGTCACGTCTTCAAGTATAAAGCACAATAGCAAAAGTCCAGTCTCCATCCACAAAGCAGTTTCTCGTAATCGACTACGCAGAGGTCTGTATTTCTGAGATGTCGACATGTTTCAGACTGAAGTTACACATTTTATTGTTCAATCTCCACTTTACTTGTTAAATGCTGCATTTATAGCCTTAAAATGGCTTTTCACCATTTTGCTGTGACTCACCGAATAGATGAGATCACACATCTGACACATGATGTCACATATTGAACAGAAAAGTAGGAGAAGAAACCTGCATTTAAAAAATTAACCACAGATGAAAATTTGGAGGTTATCTGATATAATATGTTTGGATTAGAGGTTTAAATTGGGTGAGACTGTAGAGTAGGGAGATAAAGTTGCTACATTGGTGTGTTGGATTTGATTAAAGCTGCATATATTTAAAATATCTTACATCTTGACACTGTCCAGTGAAAATCATATGAAGGATTAAGTGTTTTCTAGTGCTTCTAAGTCTAAATAAATTGTCAAAAAGCCGAAAACAAGGATGTTTTCTTAGCTTATACAAGATGACATCTGCCTTTTGTCTCTTCATCTGCTTCAAGAAAGGAGGGTTGATTCATGATGTGACATAATTGAAAATGATTTTTATTTGATCATTTACATTTAATTGATATAAACATGTCCATGAAACAAAAACAAAAAAAACGGTTCAAACATTTAAGAAAGTCATATTTGATCTTAAGCACAGACATACATTTTGGAAACATAAGTTATCACAAACTGACCAAATGGGAACAAGAGTGCTTCCGCTACACAAAACATCCTATATAACAGATTATAGTTTAAGTCAGTTTTCATGTCTTAATTTATAGTGTTTCCCTTATTTATTTATTTTTTATTTTTTGCCTTGGACAGCACATGCAGTCAAGTCATTTTTCCCATGTTGTCCTGATTCCTGTCAAACCGGTTTCCTTCTGTCTCCTGGTGAATCTTTCATCTTCTCAATCTTTTTTTTTTTTAAAACCTCCAGGTTGCCTTTATGTCTGCATGTCCACTGTGTGCATCCCTTTTGCGCCCTTCAGAGCTGCATACTGTGCAGCCAGTGGAGAGAGAGAGAAAAAAAGGGATCTGTAACCTATAGTTTTGTATCTCAAAGTATCCACAGAATTTGTCTTCAAAAACCGTCAGTCACCAAAGCAAATGTCAGTGAAAAGCCCTGCAAGGCGAGGGCTGCGTGTGCGCCAAAGAAATAAATACTCAACAGATGAATAAGTTAATTAAATAGACAAATAAATAACTGCCATATGGCTACATGCGAAATAATAAATTATAGCTTAAAACAGAACCAGCCCTATGGTTGATAAATAGCTTCAGTTCTCCCTCTGGTTTGTGATTGGTCGTTAACGGGAAGAGGGAGGAAAAAAATGCCAGGTGTATTCTGCGTTTTTGTGGTGTGAACAAGAATCCTGGTTGTATGTTTCCCGGTGCATTGGATGAACAGCAACTTAAATTCAGAAGATCTCTGTATGAGAGAAAGAAAAGCCTCTCGGTGGTGGTGCATGCCCCCCCTCGTTACTAGGTGAAGCTCATGGATACTGTGTGCTCCAGCGCTTTGCGGCGCAGCGAGGCGATGCTTGTCCCTCTCCAGACGTCACTGTCCGGGGATGTACACAGCTGAGGAGAGCCGGTCACGTTGTTTTGACCGGACAGGGATGCCATCCCGGGGAAAGTGGGCTGGTAGAGGTGCGACTGTAGCCCGGCGCCGTTCGACGACATGTTGGATAGACCCATGGAGTTGGGTGGTGGCCCTGCGCCGAGGCTGCACTGAGACAAGGACTGCGCCATGACCTGCTGGCGGCCTAGAGACGGGGGTAGCTGCAGCTGGGGCACACCGGGCATCCCTGCCGTGGCCCAGCGGGTGTCGTTGGCGTGGAAGGAGCAGAGGCTGTCACCCATGGCCGCTGCTGCGGCCGCCGCGGAGGGGAACTGAGACAGGCCGTGGTGCGTCGGCAGGAGAGTCCCCGGAGAGCGGAACACATTGGTGGTCTTCTTGCGCTTCTTCCATTTGGCTCGTCGGTTCTGAAACCAGACCTGCAGACACTCAGAGAGAGAGAGACATATGATGAGTTTATAGGAAGAGTGTATATAGGTGTCATGATGACTGGTGGTGGCATTGACATGTCATGTCACCAGAGCACATAAAAAGGTGAGGACATGATGATGATGATGTGCACAATAAATCAGTAGAAGGAAAAATACATGATTTATGCTTTTTATCCACCATAATATCAGCTGACATTTACTCGTGTAGACTAAACGTTCTCAAATGATAAATAAATAAAGTTTTTTTTACTAGTGCTTAGCACTGAAAAACGTCCAAAAAGCCTGTTTAAGCACAAGTAACATCTAAAAAAAACCAAAACTATTTATTTGTTTTGTGTAGCAAATATTGACATTTTTATAATTTAATGTGAACTTTAAGAATTGGAGAGTCTAATTTTATCATTTCCTTTATCTATGCGCTTTTTAAAAATCGATTTATTTTTATTATAAGAGATTTAAAATGTTCTTTTAATTGCTGAGGACAGTTTGATTTTTGGTTCAAAATGCGTTTTTTTTTTTTTTTTTTTTAAACCCAATGATTGTTTTTCTTTTTTAGGGAGCCGCTGAAACACACACACACACACACACACACACACACACACACACACACACACACACACACACACACACACACACACACACAGTCCCATAATAAAGATCATGTTACTGCTGTGACACACACACACACACACACACACACACACACACACACACACAGCCTGCTCGCAAACAGACTTTATTCCGGGAGTCCTTGAGCCTCTGCAGGTTTCTGTTGTAAGCAGCCAGTCTATGATTAATGTGGAGATTTGGTTGAGAAAGTGGGGCGCAGTAATAAGAACGGGACAATCTCACTCTCTTCCCCTCCTGTGTAGCCAGCCGTGAAATCCGGCCTGAAATGCATTACACTTCAAAGGAAAGAAAATGCAATTTCTCATTCCTGTTTAAAAAAAAAAAGAAAGACATAGTGCACCCTCAGCGAGTCCAGCATGAAGACGCACAGAGCAGTGACAGACAGACAGGCTCCTTCTCTTCAGCATCATTTCACTAATTCTTATTTTATGTAAATATAGTGACTGAATTGACCCATATAGTCCATAAAAATGATTATTGGCGTATTATTTCACATGTGAGCAACCCAAGCGCATTTGCTGGTTAATAAGGCGGGGACGCTTTAATTCCTTTATGTGGTTGATATTTTTATGAGTTTGGTATCAGTGCAGCAGACTGGATGTGAAGATAAGGAGCGTCATTATTAGTTATTAGTAACATTATTATTAGTGGAGCTGTAGAGTGGAAGTTATCATCACTGTGTTAAAAAGGGTGTAATAAAGCTGCGATCATCATCATTTGGTTCCCTGTAGATTCATTTACAGAAGGTGAAATGTGCCAATTTTAAATTACAGACACAATTAAGAGGTTAATTTAAAGACTAAAACAAACTGGTGCAGCTTGATTTTTATTTGAATTACACACTATAAGAAACTTTAGTTGTGTTTTACTATAGAGTGTTACTTGAGTATGTGGTTAAAGAGAAATGTCAGCATGATTAGTTTGATGCCGGTAGGCTATTAAAGGAGAAAGTGAACTTATAAGAACATCTGTCATGTTGAAGCTTCACTGAAGCAGATGTGTGATCCACAAAGTCGCCGATAGACTAATAAGACATTGAACTCATCACACACACTGACGCCTGTGAGCTGTACTAATAATAATAATGACAATAACTAAACGATATAGAGACTATACAATTATTGGATATCCTGAAATTAAGATGCTTATTTTATATTTTAATAGGCTAGTTGTGTTTTTCCATTGATGTGAATTATTTCATAGCTGGATGAAGATGATAAATTAATGTTTGTGTGTGTGTGTGCAAATAATTTCTCTTTTAATTCAATATTAAATACTACAAAAATATCATCTAATAGCAATTCTTAAAAAATATCCTATATTTTGTTTCTCCATAAATATTCCATCACCGACGGCTGACATCAAAAGTTTAATTCTACAATGACAAAACTATAAATGGCAATTTTATTAAAGTAACTTCACTTTGTTTATTTGAAGGAAATTAACGAGTGCAAATGCATTTTTTCCTATTATAAATTACGCGTTTCAAATTTAAAGTGCAATTTAAAAACACAACTGAATTACTGATGTGATACAATACGATTATAAATTGAATAGATCAAACCCGAGAGATTTTATTTCACACACTGCATTTTTTTCAATTGCTGTGATGCTGTTGGCTGTGAGAAGCTTTTTATTCGTTTAACTTTAAGAGTTGGATGTGATTTAGTGATAATAAACAGCTGAGGATTTAATTTTTAATGGCTGTTTTATTTTTTCCAAAATAAATTGTGGCACATCTGATGCTTTAAAATTATAAATCCTATAAATGTGAGCCGGCACAGATTGATTTGCTGTGATTTTTTTTGTATGCGTAAAAGCTTCTCAATAGTTTGTATTGCGTTTAGTTTTCACCGATCATCCACTTGACGCTATACATCATGTTTCCTTCCGTCCTACCTGCACTCTGGACTCCGTCAGGCCGATCCTCAGAGCCAGCTCCTCCCGCATGAAGATATCTGGGTAGTGCGTTTTGGCGAAGCTCCTCTCCAACTCGTTGAGCTGTGCCGGGGTGAAGCGGGTCCGGTGCCTCTTCTGTTTTTGGGACTGCTGACTCGCAGACTGGCTGGAGTTATTGTTGTTCTGCTGCTGTTGCTGCTGCTGCTGTTGCTTCTCCTGCTCTTTGCTGTTCACCTGCACCGTGTTGGATCCTCCGCCGCTGCTGATATCATCACCGGGAAGCATCGTGGTTCCTTCCACGCCGTCCTGACCAGGGCCGAGCTCCCCGGAGTGTCCCGGGTCAGGTCCACCTCCGCCGAGCCTGCACTTTAAAGCCTCCCTGTGGCCCAGGAGCTCCGCCGCGGCATCTTTCATCCCTGCATAGACAACCACACCTGGTGAGAGTTGAACTGTAAATAATTCCTCTACTGCACAGGAGGGAAAAGAACATGGTTAGGTAGATATAACAAGCAAGCACAGTTTACAGGCAAAATGCAGAAATGAAGAGCTGCTGATGCATTATTTTTTACTGCAGTAGAATATCAGATGTAATGCTGCACATGCAATAAACAATCCAGTTAAAACTTAGCACACAAATGCAAAAAAAAAAATTAACAGCAGCTCTTTGAGAGAGAGAGACAACCACAGCATGCACATTACAATCTGCTCCTTAAATACTCTTAATTCAATTCGATCACACCGATATCTTAGAAAATGGTTAAATCAAATTACTGCGTAATATAATAATAATTACTTTTCCAATGAATTAAGCGAGTTTAGCTCACTCCAGTCGCATTAAGATAATATAAGAAGCAAATTGACAATTTTCTGAGCTTGATTTAAGATTAGAAGTGCCTCCAGCTTACAGTAGAGTTGAAGACCGGAGTTTGGTGATGATAACTCACCGAGGCGAGCATCCAGGAGGTCGGCATGAGATAGCATTGCGCACCGCTCCAGGGCGAAAATGCTATTCCAAAAAAAATCTCTATGACTTTAACCTATTTAAGAAATATATATCGCCTAAATGAAAGCAAATTCGGTTTGTGGTTAAAAGGGAGGTTCGTTGCATTATAATGTAGTTTAGAGAAATGGGGAGGCGCTTAACAACGGAATGAACCCGTGAGCTTCTCCAAACGAGGACCAATCAGAGTTGAAGCCTGAAGGTATATCAGCTTTAGCCCGAGACCCCACGGCCGCCCTCCTCCACACCTCCTCTCCTCTTTCACCCCCCTTCCTCCTCCTCCATCCCCTTCTTTCTCTCACATCCACAAGTTCATTCCTCCTCATTCCTGTAATTGGCTTTGATTTCTCCTCCAAATTACATCCAATAAAATAACCTGATTTAATATCTGTGTGAAAGCGTCGACCCGTTCAAGAAATGTTGGATCACCACAATATTTGTTTAATTGTGCATGCTGCTCTGCACTCGTTTGTATAGTCAGCTGCAGTGAGCAAGAATTTGGGAGTTATTCACATGAAGGAAGGAGCACATGGCTACAGGGAAGACCACAAATATGAAACTGGAGCCTATAATATGAAGCTGAATTTATTGGTATTATTATTAAACCTTTTATTATTTCCATTTTCTTATTTTTCTATGTCATTTTGAGCCTCCTTGGTGATATCTTGGACACTTAAACGCCTCTTGGAGACGAAGTGAACCTCCTCTATTATCTCTGATTTCCCAGTCAGCCAAACACAACAAACTTTTATATATATAATTCCAACCATGCCTCATTTTCAAGACGATTACGCTTGTATGTAATTAGTCGCCAAATCTATACGCCTTTTTTTTCTTTCTTCTTTTTTTTAGTGCAAATATCAGAGTAAAATCAGTATACATTAGTGGTTCATTTACTAGTATTTAGGCCCCAACTGTCAAGAAAGGGAGGGACTTTGGTTGTAAATGATGTGTGAGCAAATTAAGTGCATAATTCGGCGGAAGGTGGAGAGAGAGTTTAACATGAATAGCTCGCCTTTGATAAATAGGGACACAGTTAATACACACACACACACACACACACACACACACACACACACACACACACACACACACACACACACACACACACACACACACATCACAGGCTGCGGATAACCTGACACCTGAAGAGATAAATAGTCCTACACGGGCAAACACATGGTCATAGAGGAGGGCAGATTCACTAAATTTTTTTTTGTGTGTGTTTCATAATCTGCTAAATTTATTTGTTTTTAGTGAGGCAAGAAAAACTAAAATGTCAAAGAATTACACTCAATTAGCTCACATTTGTTTTGTAACACACACAGACACAGACACACACACACACACACACTAGTCTGCTATATATTTAAGGATATAAAGAAAAGGAGAAAAATCAGACATGCTTTTTAGACAGATGGACGAGCAGGTTTATTTATTATGTGCAATGGAGGGGAGGGTGGGGGGCAAAAAAGTGGCACAAAGGAGGCGTCCGAGCGTGAACCCTGGGCTCTCCTTTTTTTTGAGGGGGTTCTTTTCTTCATCCGTCCAGACTTCAATTGCCTCTGCTCATCTTTTTTTTGTTTTTTTTTGTCTGCAATCTGGTGGCACGACAGACCGGGGTGGATGGATGTGGAGGTGGAGAGAGATGGAGGAGAGAGATGGAGGAGTGGAGTCGTGTGCGGGAGTCGCCTGTACCGGGATGTGGGAGATTTGCGCTTCATGTTTCGTGTGCGTCTTTCTTCCAAAGGAGGGGAACAGAAGAAGAAGAAGAAGAAGAAGAAGAAGAAGGAGCAGATGATGATGAAGATGCGCACTTGGGAGATTATTTCATGTCTTGTGTGTTTATCAGATTTTTTTAAGAAGCTCGATTTGGAGGTTAAAGACTGGAATTACGCATTATTAATCCAAAAAACAGGCGTATTATAGCTGTTTTTATTCTCTTTATAAAAAAAGATGTAGCCTAAGAAATATCAGCTGGCTTTATATCACGGAAATATATATATAAAAAATATTATTTAAGATTTATGTTGTATATTTTCTGCTATTCTAAATTATTATCTTTTAAAAAACAACTTTATAGCGTTTTCCTTATTTTACGCAGCGTTTCCAAGGCGCGCTGAAAGCCATGTAAGGATAATTTAATATCATCACATTGCAGGATGATGGATTGCGCGCTTCATTTTACGACTTTTGAATAGCTCACCGCTTTTATAGCTTGCGCAAACAAAAGTGAATGACTCCTCTCATAGCAGCAAGTCATATTTAACCCCAACAACGAAGAGAGAGAGAGAGAGATGAAAGAGGCAGAGAGAGGAAAGATGGAGGAGATCATGAGATGTCACGATGCAGATTTGTGCTAAAATACTCCAATACAAATATCAGTTTATTTGACTTTTTTTTTTAGCATATTGTGTAAAAGCTGCAAGGTTTTTAAAAAAAAAAGGGAGGGATGGGGGACATTTTTATTTTTAATGGTGAAATGGTGAGGTTTAATTTCCTTTTGTTATGACTTAAATCCTGTAATATTAAATATTGAGCTGATTTGCTGCTAAAATTGGTGAAATATCTTTGGAAAAAAAGCTGAGACAACACAAATTTTATCCAATTTATTTAAGACTTAAATCACCAAAAACTACATTATCATTACTATTTAAACTTTTAAATTATTATTATAATTTTTTATTATTATTGTGTGATTATTTTTGCTCCATGTGAACCAATTTGCTGTTTGATAAATGACTCTCAGTGGAAGTTGTTACTCCTATTGTGCCAGTGTATTTAGGATTAGTTCAACTAATTCAAAGGCATCTTTTCACTTAACAGTGCCAATAGTGTGTGTGTGTGTGTGTGTGTGTGTGTGTGTGTGTGTGTGTGTGTGTGTGTGTGTGTGTGTGTGTGTGTGTGTGTGTGTGTGTGTGTGTGTGTGTGTGTGTGTGTGTGTGTGTGTATGTGTGATGAAGGTCTTTTGGTTTTGCTGAGCTGATAGGGCTGTAATTAGGGTAAACAAGGACCGGAGCACGGTTAACATCTCTCCTCCCGGCAGATTCCACTAACATGCTCACATCAATCTTACCCATGATATAAATAAAAATAGACAAACAAACAAATTCGCCTCCTGCAAGTTAATGCGGTGCATCTGAGTGGAAAGTAGACATTTTCACGCAGGTGTGGAGATGAGGAGTGACTTTTAATAAAATTGCACTGAAAACAACAGAAAAATGTTATGTAAATGGTGCGTTTGAGGCCATTTTGCACACAAGTGAGACAGCATATATCATATCTCTGTGTGTGTGATTGCAGCTGATGGTGCACAGTTGATGCCAGGCTGGGCTTGAACCTGTGACCTCCTGGTTTTACAGTACAGGCTCTCCCAAACTCTTCTTCTTCTCCTCCTCTCTTCGTTGCCTTCCTCTGCCTGTGATCCGCCTTTGCACTCTGTATTCACTCAATTAGAGATTTCTTAGGAGAAAAATAATCGATCTTCCATCTGCACAAGCCCCCCCAGTTTAACAAATGAGATTCTTGTTTCATGCAGCTGATTTGGTGACAGTCTGGGGGATTAGGAGTAATAAATTACTGTGTTGAAGAGAAGAGAGGAGAGGAGGAGAGGAGCAGGCTGTCGCTGATGCTGCACAAACACAGTGAGTCTTGCTGTGCGTGCACGCAGAGGCAAAGAAAGTTTGACATGGACTTCAAGAGGCAGAAATAATTGAAAAACCTAAAATTAAGAGTTATTTCCTGTGCAGTTACACCTTTTTAATATCAAAAAACTTCATGATAGCCTGTAGTTACTTTGTCTTATCATGTAAATTATCAACAAAATCAGTGGTGCAAGAAATATTTTGATTCTTGAGTTGAGTGAAAGTGGCACAAGATTGATCCAATTTGGATCAA
This sequence comes from Scomber scombrus, assembly GCF_963691925.1. Classification (NCBI taxonomy): domain Eukaryota; kingdom Metazoa; phylum Chordata; class Actinopteri; order Scombriformes; family Scombridae; genus Scomber; species Scomber scombrus. Next base: position 6,383,400 of record NC_084984.1, read on the forward strand.
TATCATCAATACTTTAGCCTGAAAGCAGCTGAGCCAATTTTTAGTGTTATCTTTTATTTTAAGAAGTTATTAACGAAACTAAAGCTTGTTATAATCTTTTTTTGATTGACATGTTTGTGATTAATTGTTATTATCTTGTGCATGCTTTGAATCTCACATCATTTTGTACAAGAAAACAGTTGATTTGTGACAGTTTTTAGCTAAAATATGATCATGTTGTGCCAAACTCACTGTTTTAAAATAATATAAGCCTATTTACTGTTGGATAAAGTTAACCCAATGTCTCATTAGTGCTATACTGATCCAAACTGGTTAAAAAACATTGTGCAATATAGGCTACCACAATTAAGAAATACTCCACACACTACATAAAAATCCTGCATTTAAAATTTTATGCAACTTAAGTTTAAAAAAAAAATGCAGCAGTAGTCTACTATAAGCAAAAAGCACTACTGTGTAAGTGTGAAAGTACTTACTGTGCTCTGCCATTGTTGCGTTAAATATATATCACTATTAGGCCTATTATTGCAGCATTAGCATAGGCCTATAGATAATTAAAATTAGTGTATAGTCTATACTGTGGGGTGGTTTAATTTACTGTAACTTGTGATAATTATATCCTCTTTTATATGGTCATAATTGTTCTTTAATTTTCATCTGCAAAGTAGGATAATTATAACTGCAAAATATATGTGTAGTGGAGTAAAATGTACAGATATCCCCCACTTGAATCATAGTTATAGTGCAAATTAACTTGAAATTAAAATACTAATTAAAGTCCAATAGCCTACCCAAGAATTAGCTACTTTAGTTACTTTCCATAGCTGAATAAAAACAACCTTTTGTGCTACATTAATTCATTATTAACTCCCATTATTAGACCATAAATATCAGAGAAGGTAGCATCAATGGTAGGCTATATGAAGGCCAATTGGGCAAATTTTAGGAGGTCTACAGCTGATAAGTCAGGTGACCTCAAAGTAGGAGACAAAACAGTTATGGACACATATGTTTAAGAAATTAAATTAAATGGGATATGTGCTGCAAAGGAAAATCAAAGAAGAATAATGGTGGAAAGTGCTCCCTCATTTACTCAAGTACTGTTGGCTACTCAGCTTAAGCACAATTTTGAAGTAGACTATTTGCATTTAGAGTATTTCCTTTTTACGTTACACTTCTACTCCATTATATTTCAGAGACAAATATTGTAGCCTACACATTAATCTGACACCTAAATCTCATCAGTTTATAAAATGTGATTTATTTCAAGAGATGAAGCTATCTTACAGTGTGTAAAATAGTTCAAATGTGCTCTACCTTTTACAAATTAATGCAGCTGAGGTCATAAAAATCCAATTACATATTAACACTCTGCTGCCTAATGGGTACTTTTACATTTGACACTTTAAGCACATTTTTGCTGATAATACTTCCACACTTTTATTCAGAAGGTGATTTTTTTTTAACAGGGGGGACATGGCCCAATGGGAGGGTTAGGGAGTGCAGGATTATTATAAATATAATTTCAATTTAATAGAACTGCTATTTGGCTAAATGCATATATTGTGTAGTCCTATTCTTTTAGTGGATGTGGATATTACACATTTTAATAATGCTTATTTAGCACAACACACAATCATTTTGAAGGTATAGACTTGACCACGAATTATGTAACTGTAGCAGCTGAGCATGGTCCAGTCAGTGTAGGTTAATTTCCTCAGTCACATTACCTGCTCTACTCCCAGGTTACACCAAACATCTATGGTAAAAACTATATCTCCTAGTCTAGTCTAGTCTTTATACCCTAAAATATTTTGATACAGTAGTCTAAGGGTGTATTTTTCAGCAGCAGATGCTACTGAATGACCATAGAAACATTATTATAATACTACAGGCAGCAGTGTGTCTCTGTGATCCTCACACTACACATTGCTACGTATCTCTTTGATCATGAAGGAGACACTAGTATATAGTATAGAGTATAAAGGCTACAATATAGTATAGAATTTATAGTTGAGAGAATATTATAGATCCAAGATAAAACTGACAGAAGTGATGGGACTGAGAGAAAAAGGCGCAATTACAAATCCCTCTTCTACTTCAGCACCATGGACAGCGTCATAGATTTATCAATACACAGCAGTTAGGCTGCTGATATTTCAGAGCCATAGTCGGGTCCATAGATTGTAACTTGTACAAACCTCAGTCTGATAAAGGATCAATGAGTCAGAGACAGACTAGAGTAACATATTCAACTAAACGACCCCTCTGCCCCTGCACTCCCTCTCGGCTTCTAAGGGATTGACAGAGGGGGGATGGCGGGTTAACAAGGGGAGATGCATTTTGGTCATTTTGTTAACAAGGAGGATGGCATTCCCCATGTCAAATCACCTACTTCTTTTACTTAAAGCGTGAAATATTTTACATTGTTGCACTGCTGTCGTTTTATTTGAGAGAATAAGGACGTGAACACTTCCTCCTCTCCAGACACTACATGTTCAGAGCATCAGCAAGCCTGCATGGGTCCTCTGGTCACATAAACCCAGGTGTAGCGCCCCGCCGCCGCATCTCATGCCTCAATTAGCGCTGCTGCCCTCTGTATGGACTCGATTAGGCCGTGATTTATCCGAAAGAAATATAATTATACCTCCAAATAAAATAATCAGCATTGAAGAGCGATTTCCTTAACGAGATGGAGCGGGGTAGATGTCACGGAGTAGCAGCGCCTCATTAGGGCGGTAATGAGACTTTGGGGTGATCCTGATAATTATCGAAATCTGTAAAATAAGGATCAAGTCAAATGTAACCTTAATTTGTCTGGCAATTGAGTTCATTTATTAGTATGACTATTTAGGAAGGACTCTCTCAGCCTTAATACAAGGTGTCGTTATTTTAGGGGCCATTTGGATAATAGATCTAACTGCTGCGGGGGACATAAGACAGCCTCGTTTTGTCATTCATGACCATAACCAACATTTGTCATTTGACTGACAGGGTTGTCAAAAGTGCTCTTGTCTTTTTATTGTAGGTATCAAGACACAATCCATTTTCACTGCTGTGGCAGAAATACAAGCAGGTGAATATACACTGCAATTAAATCCATCGAGTAGTATTAGTGCTGAAATGATTAGTTGATTATTCAGTTAATGATTGAAAGACATTCTGGTAATTGATCGTGTAAGTCAATTTTCAAGCTAGAAAAAAAAAAGAAAAAAAAGCTTCATTTATTTGTTCCAGCTTTTTCAAATCAGGATTTGCTGCTTTTCTTCATTCTGTGTGGTTGTAAAAGAAAAAAAATGCATATCTTTGGGATTTAGACAAAACTGACATTTTACAGACTAAAATGGTTGATTAATCCCAAAAAAATGTTAAAAGATAATTAAAAAGAATGTTTTGAAGCTGCAGTTAGTATTCTGGGATACATTATCCTGAAGTGTCAGAGCCAATAAACGTCCAGCATGCTTAATCAACTCATATATGGAAGATTTATAATGGCTATATTAAAACAAGTTAAATAAACTGAAATAGTTATATTTCCGTTTTATATGTGCATTTACTGTCATAATGGAATGCAAATGTGTGTTATAAGTGGACTGTAGTGGAAATATCTTAGCATGATCTATTTATATTATACTGACTTTCTGCAGCCCCTCAGTTAAGCCTCTATCTGAAACAGGCTGTTCTCACTCCTGTCTCTTTAAGGCCCGCCTCTTGATGACCCCACTTTGTTCTGATTGGCCAGTGTCTCCAGAGGTAACGAGAAGTCTTTTTTTTTCTCCTTCTCATTCTTCACTTAAAATGGAAATTACTCATATATTCGTACATGTTCAAGCCCGAATTGGAATCACCTTAGCAACAAAGGCTATGGAAAGGTCGGCCGTTTGTGGGGATTTATCGCCGTCTTCACGATTAGACGCAACTTTGCAAATGAACGGTGCGTCTCCATCTCAAAAAAAAGAAAAAGTTCCCTCGCACCTCGAATCACAGCGCTTCTGTTTAGCACTTTATACTGACAGCTCTATGCTGCTCTCTGTTGGATGACTCATACATGTAATTTGTTTTCTGTGTTACGATTTGAGAAATGTCAACATGAAAAACCAAAAAAGTCCTTCATTTAATTATGGCAAAGTAAATAAATATAACAATGTATGTACTGTTTCACTTTAATTTAATCAGGCATTTTAAATCTTCCATATTCAGATACATATAAAAGGAATGCAAAATGAATTAAGGGAATTTGTTACTTCATAAAACCTCAGGTTTTCAGCAGAGGGCACACACCATTAAAATTAATATTGTAGAGGAAAAGACAAACAAGAGTGTGTTTTTAGTCCTGTGTATAAGTCCAAACTGTGTGTGTGTGTTAGTATGATGAATAAAATGCTAAGAAAAACTCTCTACCTCTCTATTGCAATAAAGTAAATGTTTATCGTATTTCTTGTGAGATTTTACACACAGGAGAGAAGCATGATCAAATGTGGTGGCACGTTAACTGTAAACAGTAGAAATAATTACATCAAGAACAGAGACTTTCGAACGATTCAGTTTTGCCTCCACGCTTTTCCAAACAAGGCCTGACGAAAGGAATGGACATTTAAGCAAGTGAGTCTCACAGTGAGAACAGAAACAGATCAGAAATCATCCTTCAAGCTTCACTGAGTCCAATATGTTTCTAGCCACTTTGTACTCCTCTGCTTCAGCCAAATCCTCTTCTGTTTCCTGAGAAGACACAAACACACACACACACAGTTTTGTTATATTTATTGCCATTTTTGAGAGTATACTTCCATCTCCTACAATCAAAAATAAGAAAATAAGAAGAAGAAACCCACAACTTTTCTATATCAAAAAAAATATATGGATAAAACTGCTTGGATGTCACATTGTCACCATCAAACTTTTACTTGAGGTCACATTGCTGTCAGTGTTGTGTTGTTGGGATCTAAATTTAGCGCTACAGGGTTGGACCGAGGGATAACATGACTTGTACTGTGTCCTCTGCTAATCAAGTGTGTGAGTTCCTGTGGTGGTCACCGCGGTGACAGCGGCGCTAATGAACTGTGATGAGCGTGTGCATATGTGTGCATGTCTGTCTAAAAAGGAAAGAAAGGAAGAAAGGGGAGGATGGATGAGTGAGAGGGAAGGGGACATGACGCTAATTCCAGGTTAGCTTCATCTGCCTACTAGTCCAGCTCTCATGTGAGTGACTCACAGCGGCAGCTGCCTGACTGTTGCTCCGCATTAATTGCGATGACCCTGACACATGCATGCTTATGTTTGTTCTCACCATATCAACTTGAGGCCTGAAGGGATTAGTGCATTAAAAAAGAAAAACAAACTGGCATAATAACCTATATATGCACATTTAAATATGCAGGTCAACACAATAAAATGTTTGGTTTTTTTTAAAGAGCTTTCTCCCATATAACTTGTGGTTGTAACTTTTATTGTCAATCTGTGAATTATAGTCTTGATTAATTGTTTAGTCCTTTTTCTTTTCTTTTTTAAGCACAAGGTGACTTCTTCAAATTTCATGTCTTGTCTAATAAACGCTCAATCCAGCACAGCAACAGTCTAAAGATATTATATATTTTACTGCAATAGATGGTGGAAAAAAACAAACATTTGAGGCGCTTGTTTTTCCTAAACAAGACTATAAGACTACAGATTCAGCCCAGCAGCTCAATAGGGCTAGGCAATAAATCAATATTATATCGATATCTTGGTATTTTATAGATATTGTATGGAATAAGTGTTGTTCTTTTCCTGCTTTTAAATGCTGCATTACAGTAGAAATGTCATTATTTTATGAGCTTAACAGACTGTTCTTTTATCTGCCTTTATCCATTTAGTCATTATATTCACATGATTTATTTATCAAAAATGTTATTGCATAAATATTTTGTGAAAGCACCGATCCCTACAATATTGTCAAAATATCGATATTGAGTTATTTGGTTAAAAACATTGTGATATTTGATTCTGACCTACAGCCCAGTGAGTCATAGTGATGCTTTGAGCTAAATGCTAACATCGTCATGCTAAAACATTCAATATAAGAGTGTTAACATGCAGACAGTAAAACAGATATAATGCTTACCGTCTTAGTTTGGCATGTTAACAGTTAATTCTGAGGGAGACATTAATGTATGTACTTTTTACCAATGGTCATTTGTCCAATAGCTGTTGAGACATATCACTCAAAACTATAAATGTAAATGTGATCGTCATTAAAAGTCATTCGGATTCATCGATTGAGAACCAGAAATGTCTGTAACAAGTTCCAATAAGTGCCGTATTTCAGTCTAGACCAAAGTGTTGGATCAACAGACCAACACTGCCATCACTGGAGCCATGCCTCTAGCATAGCTGTGCAATAAGACCTTCGCTATAACTACTTTATAAGGGCAGCAATGAATAGTTGATAAATCAATAAGTTGCCGATTCCTGAATTAATCACCATCTAAAATGTAAATATTCTCTGATTACAACTTCTTAAATGTGAATATATTTTTGGTTTATTTCCTCTTCTATGTGGTAAATTGAATATTAAGGGGTTGGGACTGTTTGCTGGGGACAAAATGAGACATTTGAAGACGTAACTATGGGCTCTGGGAAACAGTGATTGAGATTTCTCACCATTTGTTGATGTTTTATGAGCCAAACAACTAATTAAATAATCGAGAAACTGAGCAAAAGATTCATTTAAACGTTTGTTTTTCTGACCCCAGTGGCCAAAAATGATGAGTTGATTAGTCAATGCAGCTTTATTTACATTTGACTTTTAATTAATTTCTAACATTTTCAAGATTAACAGTACAAGTAGTTGGCTGTCGCTGCTGTCTGAATGTTTGTAACCAATCAAATGACTCGTAGCGATGCAGGAAAGACTAAAACATACACCAACCCATTCTCATGTAATTTAAAAGTGAAACACATTGTGAGAATTTGTTTTTGTCACCATGTGTCTTTAATATCCCACAGACACAATTACACCTGGAACGTCATGTCTCAAACAAGGCCGTAAATTGGTATCAGCAACTAAATAAATGGATCAAGACTTTCACTGATGCGGTTTTTTGTCCCTGTTGTGAGATTTTTTTATGCTTAAATTTAAACGGTGAATCTGAGTGTTACTTACTAGGAGCTGAACCAGATCTGCGTGTGCAATGGTCAGACGGCGGCGGCAGTCTGGGATCATCATTCTGGACTCCTGCAAGACCTCAATCTGAAACCACACAGAGACCCACTTTAGAGCCATCACCATCCTTTAATTAATTGAACTTACCCCCACTTCTGCTCCTGCTATTTTTAATTACTAAAAAACACCATTATCGAACGCTGTATTTTCCAAGTTTAGTATATTAATTTAAAAGAAGAGGCACACTGAAAAATTCTGCAGCCTTGTTACTGACAGTAGCGTGCAGGGTGTCCCCCCCTCACCCCCACCCCCCACACGTACTCTGCTGTGGTTAACATCTCCCAACAAGCCGGCGGTATGAAAAATGTTATTGAGTTATCGATCGGGCAGGGAGTTGGGGCGGCAGGGGACCGCCTGGATCTGACTGCACACCTGGATGAATGAAGAAACCCTGAGCCGAGGGCGCTGTGATCAGGCGTAAAGAGGTATTACTACGCCTGGGAGTGAAAGTGTGTTACAGCCTAGGGGGGGAACTTTCACAGCCGCGGATAATGTGGAATTCCCCCCCTGAGCCGGCACCCCCTAAAGAGCAGAGAAGAGTTGGCTAACGCTGTCAGACACACTCACTCATGACAGATGCTTCCTTGCCTAGCGCGGCACACGTGTGCGTTACACGGCTCTGCACACGGAGGAACTCGTGCGCAAGGTAGAAAACCGGCTGACTCGCTGAAAGATGGCGGACGACTAGTGGAGCTGGTCGCCCGGTCCAGATGTGACGAGGTGACGAGGAGTTGAACAAACGGGAGAAAAGTCACGGTGCCCTTTCGGTGCGGTGGAATGATCCCATCAGCGCTGGATAAAGATGACACTTACAGCGTATTGATTCCATTAAAATAAAAACCTCTAATCCATCCTGCCTCAGACCTCTCATCTCCAACCATAATCCATCTGGCCTCACCCTCCCTCAATCTCCCCATTTAACACCAGCCACAAGCCTGCCGCTCAGCCCCTGGGAGCCGCTGCCGTCGCTCTATGAATGAACAAAACAAAACAAAAAACACACACAGAATTTTAATGTGACCAGTAAAAAACATAATCAGACGTGGTGTCGGCTCTGCGGTCGCTCACTGACACAAACAAGTGACAGGAAACGAGTGAAATCCTAATTAATCCTGTTTTTTGTGCACTTATTTTTTTGGTTTTGTCCATCCATCAACCTTTCTTTTTTTTTTTAGGGGGGAGAAACTGAAGCATTTAATATCAAGGATAATGAGTTTTGTCTCAGTCTCTGGAGATGTTTAAAAGGTCTGCATAACACTAATATCTCCAGAAGATGTTTAAAGGCTACAAGTTAAAAAAAAACAGACTGCTCCCAAATGCTGTCTTTAAAGAAACCCCACACTACAGAAGTTTTAATAGACAATGTCAGCTATCAATGCTTATAGACAAAGATTAATAAAGTGGCATTCAGATAGACATTTACTCTGTGTGAAAAAATGCAGCCTACTCATTCATTTCAGTGCATTGATGGCAAAATAACACAGGATCATCCAGCAAAAAAAAAGTTGGAACTGGCCTCAACTTTTGCTGCAACGCTACGTCATCCAGCACGGTGCTTCGTTGACCAATCACATAAATACGAGCAAACATACCTGGTGGATTAGTTTGTGACGTGAATACTGTGTTTCTGACATTTAACTCAAGATTGTTGCGGCAACACTTGCAGCTGTGATAACTTTATAACAGAGTTGTAAAATCCTGTCTGAGTATTACAAACTGTTGTCAAGTGTTTTGGCAACTGACAAGCTTTTAAATGCATGAATATGTAGCTCCAATTAGACGTCTAGAAGAGAATAAAGTTTATTGTCATTATACGATATATACACAACATTTTCGAGGGCATCTCTGCAGTACATTCGGTTACAAAAAAAAAAGGAAAGAATAAAAGAATAAATAGCATAGGTGGGCAGGTGGGTGTGTCGTGTCCCCAATTGTTAAAAAGCTGATTTTTGAGTCAGAGTTTATGTCACAAGGAAATGAAAGTAAGTGTCTGTATGTAATTTCCCCAAAAGTGAGAGAAGAAAGTGAAGAAAACCAAGAGCTAACATACTAGTTAGCACTAAACACAACAAGTTTAGTGCCAATTCATGTAGATGATGTTGAGATGTTTCCCTAAATAACTAAAAACCTGCTGGTGACACCACAGGAAAAGTCAGGAGATGACAAAAGTTAGTACATGTCCTCCTCTGGTGATCATGAACGTCCGTCCTAAAAGTCATGGCTATCCATATAATAGTAGTTGAGATATTTTAGTCTGACTGCTACCACTACTACTGTATAAAACTGGATTGTAACTCTCAGGAAACCTCAAGAGACTTAATACTTTTTAAAAACTTTATTCTTTATTTATCCTTTTCATTTGCAATAATAATAATATTAATAATAATAATATTAATAATAAGGGCCAACATCAACTAATATCCCCTTTGTAATGAGCTGCTCCTGTGTACCTGACTGTGTTTTAAATTGATTACCCCAACCCGCTCCTCATGTTTTAATCCTGCATTTCAGCTTCTCTTTTAAATTTAAAGTATTAACCAAAATGACAAATGATTAGAAATAGAGATGCAGAAGTGTGAAAAGTCAACACAACTAGTTTTTAACATGCTATCACGATGTGTCACACCAATTTTTTTTTTTTACTGTACTCTCTCCACTGCTTTCACCAGTGAACGGACAAAATGATGGAGGGGCTGCAGGCGTAGTTAGAGAGAGAGAGAGAGAATGGGGAGCAGGATATGGGCCAGTGATCTGTTAGGGACACTAAATTACCAGCATGTGTCAGTAATTATCAAACTCCTCTAAAGTAACATGATATAATTACATCTGCATCAAGCAAATTACAAAATCACTAATGATTCCTCCTCTCAAAACCTAATTCTTCATTATCACTGTGGACTAACCTCATTACATGAATGAGGGGCCACTCAAATCATCGAGATAGATTTCACTTCCTAACTACGGCCGAGCAACAAAAAAAACCCTCTTCGCTCGCTTGTTGAGATCAACGGAAGAAAACAGTTGGTAATAAATGGGTTAAGTTTTTTTAATGAAGACTAATTCTGGGTATAGTTTAAAAAATTATGATACCAGTATCAAAACCAGTACCTTTAAAGCGACACTGACACCGATAGAGTACTTCATTTGATCATGTGATTCCATCACGTGAATGGAAACATTCGGTTGTGTGAAATGCTGCCACTCCTCCCGATCTAAAAGGTTTTATTTACACATATATTTATTAAATATCTGTACAAATCTGTACAATAAAGTATTATCGTCACAGACTGTTTGAGTTGTAGCTGCCGCAGTACTGAACCAATCACATGTCGCATAAAATTGAAAGCTTTCGGTGATTGGCTGCTAGAAAAACCATACACCATAAAATAATCTTAAAGAGTGGGTCAAATAGTGAGTATCTGTATGGTTTTGCTAGCAGCCAATCACAGCAAACGTTTAATTTAATGCAACATGTGATTGGTCCACTACTGCGGTAACTACAACCCATACAGTCTGTGGTGATAATACTTTATTGTACAGTTATTTAATAAATATATAAACACTTTCAAAATGTATTGTGTGTAAAAACTAGGACTAGGTTATTGGTACTCGATACCTTAAATTAAACCAAAATAAATCGATACCAAGTAGTATGGAAACGTCTCCGGTCAGACGATACCTGCAATCGATCCTTTTTGCATCCTGGGCTACAAAATATGACTATTAGTATGGACTTGGTCACAGCCAATCAACGCACGCATTCTTCGATTTAATGCGACATGTGATTGGTCCACTGCAACAACAGCTACAACCCGTCTGTGGTGGTGAAGTCACGGTGAATTTGAGTTAGCGCACTTAGCTGCTAAACTAAACTAAACGCTCTAAAGTGTGGCTACACTACACGCCTGTTACACCGGATAAAAGACAGAGCACTTCATATGTTAATGTGAATCAAATGAAGTACTCAATTGGTATCTTTATCACTTTAAGGCTACTTGGATTGGTACTGTTTTTGTAATTTCTAAATGATACTCAGCCCCTAGTAAAATCCTTTTGGATCAGGAGTAGTGGCGGGATTTCACGCAACTGAATGCTTTTGTCTAAATCTGTGTACAAAAAAGATCAAATGCAGTTGCTGTTTGACTAAATAAGTGTCAGCACTACTTGATTATATCAGTAAATACCTCAAAAAGGTATCGAGTATTAAAACAAAGCCTTTATTAAGATGTATAATTGTTGTATAGTTAATCAAAGAAGCAGCTACAGGATCAACAAACCTGTTTCTTGATGACATAATCATCCTCTGCTTCTGCTTTCAGGCGCTCGATCTTCTGCTCCTGTTGCTTGGCTTCATTTATGTACGAGGTCTCCTCTTTGGCCAGCCTGCGGACGACAAGAAACAGGAAGAGGATGAGGAAAAGAAGACAGTTCATGGTTAAAAAGACAGTGACACAGTGTTGTTCCATCAAAACATGAAACGTAAACGTGCAGCCTCACAGACGGATAATACAACCCCCCCCCAAAAAAACCATGAGAAGGCTGAGAGCTGTGATGGTCACCTTTTACAGACGAGGCCATCCATCCTCATTCACTCCATTGTTTCTGTGACTGAGGGGACGCAGTGAGATCATCTCCCGCAGGAAGACGAGACTCTCACACACACACACACACACCTCAATAACAACCAACCAACACTCTTTCCTTTTTACAGCTACTGGGCCGCACAAAAACATTGGTATCCAATGCCTTACATGATGCTACAATGTGAGATTCAAACTTATCACGTGCAGTTTATTTTAAGGCTGCAACTAATTATTATATTTCCTTAATTAATTAATGTTGTGCTTCCCAAAACCTAAGATGCAACCTTGACCAACAGTCCACAACACAAAGATATTCAACTTATTTTACCAGAGGACTTAATAAACCAGAAATATTCACATTTGAGGAGCTGAAACCGGAGAATTTTTACATTTTTTAACCTATTAGACCAATCACTGCAGTTCTAGCATATTTTGATCTAAAACCGCTCAGGTTAGGATGTACTGGCACATCTGGAAATGTCCCGAATATATGAGATAAATGATCATTACTGCACTTATTTGACATGAAAAAGTCTGTTTTACACTAAAATAATATTCAAAAACAGCAGTTTAATGGCTGTTATGCAAAATGATCACATAATACAAGTGTTTGTAAAGGTTTGTGCCATCAAAAGTCTTATAAACGTAAACTGTAGACATCCATAAATCAGTCACAACTAAATTGACAAAAGACTTTTAGACTCTCTAAAATGTGGAATCTTGAATGTAGAAAATTGTTTGAACTTATCATTTCAGCGGAGCTAACATGAGCATGTCTGAACTTAAACTGTACCCCATTCACTCTATTCATCCGTCCATTCACTCATTCATTCAACTTTATACAGTTAAATCTATTTTTTCTCTCATTCATTCAATGTAAGAAGACTAAGATGATCATTTCCAGATACTGACTAATCTTTAGATTCAATGAGTTCGATCGAAACTTGTTAAACAAACATTTGAACGTTGATCTTTCTTGATGATCTATCCTGTAAAACAAACTTAATGCAGATAATGTTCCAACTTTCATTAAAAATCTCATTATTGTGCAATCTGATGATTATTAGCTCTATAAAATGTCAGATAATGGTGAAAAAAGCCTGTTAGTAAAAGGTGACGTCTTTAAATATCTTGTATTATCCGACCAACAGTCCAAAATCACAACTTATTTTGTTTATAATGATTTAAAAAAAGATAAAAGGAGCAAAAGAACAAGAAGAAAAAACGTCTAACGTCTTAAATTGTTTTTAATAGTCTTAAATGTTCTTATGGCTCAGGAAGTGCTATGTCAATTTCATTATATGGTTGTCTGACCCTCAATATAATGACAATAAAGCTATTACTACTAAAATAATCAATATCAAAATAGTTGCTGATCCATTTCCTGTCCATGGATTATTTGAGTAACCGCCGCAGCTCTAAACTTTAACTCGACAGTTTCTTGACTTTTGAAGAGTCGAGTAAACGCGTCGCAGACACACTCAAAAACCTTTTCCTTGTCCGGTATCGGTGCCTCCAGGCTCACCCCCCTTATCACCACGCTTATCTGACTCCTTTATCCCACCTCCATCGCCTCCAACACACACACACACTACTAGTCCTTTTTAGAGATTAATTGATCATCAATTTACTCCCTAATTTGGACCAAGTCAGGTGGTAAATGGGCCTCTTTTCCTTGATTGTTAGTGAAAATGGGCTTGAGTACATTGATAAATTTTGATTATTTATCAATTACGGGCCAAATGGAACTAAATCTATTAAACAGATTCCGACCCTGATTGGCATAATGGAGTTTGAAAATATCGCTATTGATAATGATTCCCCAACTAATAGTCTTTTTCCGGCTGTGCCTGCTTGTCGGAGTGACAACACAAATTTCATTTTTCATAAAATCAGCTGCGTGCGCGTAAGTGAGTGATCCTTCATTAATCAGCCACATTACTGGAGACCCCTTCCCACCGCCTGTGTTGCCTGCACCCCCGCTCCCCACTCCTTTTGCTTATAACCGAGGAAGCCGACAGCACTCTGTCATATTTTACATCAATTACCACTCTCTTCTAATACGGTTCCATCAAGAAGCTTTTAAAACGGGCACCATATGCAACCGAGGCTCTCCTGCCTCTCACTCCCGATGCTTGATGCACAGTGAGTGATGTCACCTGTTTAGAGTAAAGGAAGGTGGCAAAAAAGAGGGAGAGAGAAGGAGAAAGTAGAGGGAGTGGTGGTGGAGGAAAGAAAGCTTGAATAATTTGAATAAAACTGAAGGACAGTCTAATAACAAAATGTCCATTCCTACCCCCCCCTCCCTCCTCTCTCCTCTTTTTTCCAGTCCTGATGTTAATTTCTTATTTCTTCCCGACTTGGGGAGAGCTGAGAATGAGGGGTGGGGTCGTGGCTGGTTTTAAATAGACCTGCCACCTCAGGCTTAATGGAAAAGGCAGCTCTCTGGAAAATAGAAAAAAAAAAAAAAGGGAATTAGAGCCCCAGCCGACACACACACACACATTCGGCCGCCCTCCTCTAACACTGTATTTTTGAGCCACGGTGTACTCGGTGCTGTGCTGGGACCGGAATGACAAAGGCAAATTACTGTTGTCATTTTATTAAGGGCATCCGCCTCGCTAGGGCAGAAAGGCACTGACTGGAATGTGCAAAAGCCATTGGAAATAGGCCTGGCTAAAAGAGCAGGCAGGTTTCCTCTAAACTCCAATATATATATATATTAAAAAAAAGAGAGAAAAAGAGAGGAGGGGAGTGAGCGATGCAAAGAGGAGAAAGACAGAAAGTAAAAAGAGGCTGAATGGGAAGATTATAAAGAGACAAAGCAATGACAGCCTGTACATTTAACCCCTAACTACTTGATTAAGACGACATGTCAAGCTGGTGTAATAGCTGCTTTATTATATCAAAACAATATATGTGTCAGTGACCAATAAGGGCTGGCAAGATGAGCAATTTAAAGATGTCTTAAAAGCAGCATCAGGTTTGTTAATATGTTTGGTTTTATGTCATTTGCACCATTTTTTACCAAAAGACTGAATGCTCCAGAAAATGTCAAATGGTGTAACCACAAAAGAATGATAAATATGAAATATTTTATCCACCTACAGTATATTTAAGTGGACTTCATTACTTCATTTTAAAACATCAAATGAACAGCAAACTTTTGTTGAGTATTTCTACAGTGTACAAATAATTACTTGTAAAATGTAAATGTTTCCTGATTGACATGATTCCCCAGATTAAATGTAATATTTAGAACAATTGTATTCCATTACCTTTATTTAATATAAAAAGTTATAATGTAAGATCATGCCAAACTAGTTGATATGGTGTTTTATTGAGAATTTAGTGTTTTTAAGCAAGTTGTACAAAGTTTTTATGGTTACACCACTTATTTTTGCCATAATCCTCTAATATATTCTCTCAAAACGGATCAAAAGCAGAAATTTGATGCTGGGTCCACAAAAAAGAAGAATGTGTGCAAGTTATTCACACTTTTATTTTCACATTTTAACCCCTTTAAAATTTGATTGCACCACATTGACCCATATTCCACCTCAAAAAATGAGCTACACTACACAGTATTATTTGATGCACTGTTGTTTCTCCTACTCTAGACACTGTGTGACATTATCCTCACACAGGGGGGAAATCCAGCCCCCCCCCCCCCCCCCCACCATCATTACCACCACAGGGACCCAGTTAGTAATCTGACCCTCATCAAAACACAAATCGATAGCACATTACAGAAACACCATCGACAGGAGGAGGGAATTAGAGGTCCGCCTGATCGACGAGAGATCATCACGCAGGACTACTCTATACACTGGGCCCCATTATCTCACCACGCCTCGTAATATCTGCAATATTTTCTATTATTCCAGCGTGGTAAATTTGGCCCTTGCACAAATTTAGACATAACCTCAGAATGGATGTTGACTCTATAAATAGGGCCGGCTTAAACTGGGTGATGAGTTTGAGAAGGTCCTACATCAAAATGCCTGTTTTTATCCCATTTCACAAACACGTAATGTAGAAACTAAACTGTTATAAATGGAGCAGTGTTTGTTTGGGGTTTTTATATTCATCATTCTTTTGTTAGTGTGGGAGAATTTTCACTTTTTTGCCACAGATGAAAAGTTATGATGGTAAATTCACTAGCTATATCCATCAGCAGTAGTAAATTAATCATTTGGTCAATAAAAAAATATATATATATATATATAACTGAAAATAAGGATAAACACAATAGGTCCCCTTTAAATTAGAGCCCAACTAATACTGGATTTTTGGGGCTGATGTCAATACCGATATAAGGAAATGTAAAAATCCAATATCGATTTATCGGCCGATAATCTTTTACATACAGAAGATAAGTAATGGAGGTTGTGATATTTTATAGTTTAAAAATAGACTTAATTCTTTATAAAATGACTGCACTGAAACTGTAAACTTCGCTGAGAATTAAATATGTATATATTAAACTTGAATTAGGAAAAAGTATTAAATATTCATAAAATGTGGCCTATATATATATCTTTTAAAAATATCGGCACACATCGGACAGAATCAACACCGAAAGCGACTTTTATCTGTAATAAGCCAATATCGGCTGATAATATCGGTTGACCAATATATCGGTCGGTCTCTACTTTAAATGATAAATATAGGTGCCAATCAACTTTCTGTTGATTGATTTATCGGCTAATCGTTGCAGTTGTAATCATCAGCTCCTGAAAACTACTGAAAACATATGACAAACAAGATGAACACAGTGGGACATAAACTTACTTAAACTAGTGAATGAACTTGTATGTGAGGCTTAAACAACTTATTTGGAGAGTCTCAGCAATATTTGGACATAATGAGCAAACACTGATTTGATATTTTGTAGATCATTAAAAGATATAAGATTTAACTATCTGGCTAGCATGAATGATGAATGAATTTCCTACATATAAAGAGGATTGCAGGTGAGTCAAATGTTTCCAAATATGTTCCCAGTGGTGTGTTGATAACTAATGACTACACACACAAATTGTAGCTTGCAGGCATTCAGTATGCCGAGATTAGTTTACTGGCATTTCAATTTTGGGCACAAAAACTACCACAGTGTGTATAAAAAAAGGCTGAAAAATAGGCTTTTCTGATCTAAACATACTATATAAATATATATCATTATGCCATGGAGGGTATGTTCACATCTAAAGACCAGTAATTACTATTTATTTCGATTTAACATGGCACAGTTTAGCGGCACTAATGTTTGTTTTTTTGAAGTTCATTATCTCAAGAAACATTTAATTCTACAACTCAAGTTTTCAGCTTTAAAATATGTTTTTCCACGTCTGTCTAAATTTAAGACAGCGTGTTTTTGTTCCTTCAGCTAAAAAAAAAAGCCAAGTCGGAAGAAGACTTGAGCAGAAGCGTCACAGGGGACAAAGTCTTTTAAAAAGTACAAATATATAAAGAGAGATGGAGCAGACCTTTTCCAACGTTAACATGCTCTTACTGCAAACTTCACACTTCCTGTCGCTGCTTTTTAGAGTAAAAGCCTTCTAACACGGGGAATTATGTATTACTTTTATTGAGGAGGAGCCAAATCTTAAGTGAAGCTACCAGGCTCATGCAAGAAGCCTAGTATAGACAATTTATGATTTATCTAAAAGGTTTGGTTTTTCTGTACATTTGGACACTTTTATCCGCTGTTGTCAGAGGATTTATTTAAAATCAATAAATATCTGTCATATCTGCTGCTACACAAACAATAATACTAACTTTAATATTGTTGTGTTTTAAAAGTTTCAGTCAAACAAAATCTGAAGAAAACTGCACTAACAAGATTAATTGATAGTGAAAATAATTGTTTGTTGCAGCCCTAAAAGATGCTGCACATGATAAACTGAATTTTATATCACAATTTAATTTAAGGCTGATTTCTGCTTGGAAACTGACATTATCTTTTATCATTACTTTGTGAAGGCCTGCAGAAGTAAGAAGACTGATCGATAACAAACGGTTGCAGGCCTACTCAAAACTTGGGATGGACCTCAAAATCACATTCAGATATACATTTTTACATAAAGAGGGGTAAAAGGCAGTCAAATTATATGTTTTTGAAAAGGAAAAGAAAAGATATCAATGTATATCTCATAGGAAATTATGATAATGTCTTTAAAGCAGTTGTCTCCAATCCTGCTCCTGGAGAGCTACTGCCCTGCGTGTTTTATGACGCTTTTCCATTATACAGTTCTAGCACTACTCGGCTCGACTCGACTCGGTTTGGTACCAGGTACGTCGTTTTCCATTATTTCATAGTACCTCCTCATAATTTGGCCACTGTGTCCAAAGCAGTGGGCGGCTGCCACAAATGAAACAGGCCACTGGTTAATGTGTGTGGATAAGATCAATTACATTTCTGGTCATAGGTGATATATTCATGTTTACTAGACATGTGTTTGTGTTTGAGTCTTAGATGCCTGATCCATTGTTAAATATAAATGCTGACCCCTGCTGTAGTACTACATGATGATGATGATGATGATGATGATGATGATGATGGGGGCCTTTTCTATGGTTGAATCATGACATTGCAGGTTTTTACCGACATCAACAACAATGTCCCCCACCGGTTCAGACTGGCTGGGGCAAAGTGTTGCTACACAGAGATAAATACACAACAATACCCCGCCTAGATAGAGAGAGAGAGAGCTGAGTCAAAGGCAGCATTGTAATATGAGATTATCTGGGTTAATTTTAACTAAAAATAAAACATGGCCACTGTAAGCTTCTCTGCAACTAGTTATGGATTATCTAATAGTACAAAAAAAGCTAGCAAATCTATAATATCACAATAAAACCTTAATCTTGGCTGCAGGTGACCTTCCATTTGCATACAAGCTGCCTTTAAGTTGCAAAAGCAGACAGCAAATGACATCTATTATTGTACATTTCAATCATAAATACAGTACACTGCTATCTTTCCTTGTTAAATAAAAGCATGCATTCTCACAAAAAAATGTTGGCTCATCAAACAACGATGAAGAGGACAAAAGAAAAAACATGTTTAGTCATCCAGTCACTCGCTATAGGCCGCGCTCAAGCACCGGTGTAAAGTAAAACTCTCCGCCGCAAACAGTGTTCCATGCGCAGCTTAGCTTCATGCCACGCCCGCCGGCCTTGCATGGCTAAGCTAATGAGCATGCTAGCCTTAGCTTCGTCGTACCTAAGCCTACTGTCTTTTTTGCTGCGTTTATGGATATTCAGATGAAACAGAAACGAGTCTTACCTCTTGACAATGCCGGTTTTAATCTTAATTTGCCTTATTCTTGGGTCTGCCATGGCTGTAGATGGGGGTTATTTCTGCTGTTGTAGCCTCTTGATGCTAACTGTGCGACTGTTGTGCAGTTGGGAGTGAAGTCAGTAAAGAGTAGCTGCTCGAAGATAAATCGATCAAGCTAAACGGATTATCGAGTGAGTCGATCAGACAGACAGATCCAGCATGAAGAACACTGAAAACATTAGTACTGATCCTTGAAGTTGCACTTAGTGAGTGGTTGAAGAAGTATTCAGATAATTTACTTAAATGAAAGTAACAATACAGTAAATATACACAAGTGAAAGTCCTGCACGAAATATCACACTTAAAGATCCCCAGACATATTTTAAGCATAGACTGTATATAAGAACATTTTAAGACATATAAAATTACAGTAATGTGTATATAATGGTTTTAGTTTTCGGTTATTTGGGGTTATTTGTGTTTTTGTTTTTTTCCTCTTCTTTTTTGTATGTGTGGGTGTTATATCCTTGTGTTGTCTGTTATTCCTACACAAATATAAAACTGGTCACGATTATATCTGTATCGAAAAGATTTGTATTGTGAAATGAAGTCCTAATAAAAAAAACTCTATTATTATCAATTTAAAATCATGAAAACAGCATTTATTATTTATATTGATGTAGTATGCAGTATTACAGTAAAAGTACTGCAGTATTATGAGTGATGTAGTATGCAGTATTACAGTAAAAGTACTGCAGTATTATGAGTGATGTAGTATGCAGCATTACAGTAAAAGTACTGCAGTATTATGAGTGATGTAGTATGCAGTATTACAGTAAAAGTACTGCAGTATTATGAGTGATGTAGTATGCAGTATTACAGTAAAAGTACTGCAGTATTATGAGTGATGTAGTATGCAGTATTACAGTAAAAGTAGTGGTTTGGTCTGTATTAAGACTGATATATTATATATATGACACCATTAGATTATTAATAGTGAAGCATCAGTGTTAGAGCAGCATGTTACTGTTGTAGCTGCTGGAGGTGGAGCTAGTTTACACTACTTTATATACAGTTAGCTAGTTTAGTACACTGGTTCTCAACCTAGGGGTGGGGGCCCTCCAAAGGGTCAGCAGATAAATGTGAGGGGTGGTGAGATGATTAATGGGAGAGGAAAGAAGAAAAAACTAAGTTCTGATACACAAATGTGTTTTCAGTTTTTGGACTTTTTCTCTAATCTTTGATTTTTGCTGAAATATTGGATCATTTGAACATTTATTGAAATGAAACCATGTGAGAAGTTTACAGGGGGAAAAATCTATTTGGTGGAGCTGTTAACAACTCATAGACATCTGAAATGTGTTGTATTTTAAAAGCTTGTTATATTATCCATTGTGTCAAATCTTCATCTGGAAAGTAACTAAAGTCAAATAAATGTAGTGGAGTAGAAAGTACAATATTTCCCTCTGAAATTTAGTGGAGTGGAAATATAAAATAGCATCAAATGGAAATACTTGTATCTCAAAATTGCACTTTGCAAAAATAAAGTATAAAGATATAAATAAGTCATGTGTTAGCAGAGCAGCAGATGTAGAAATCAAAGGAAGATAACACACATGGAGATTTAGTGTTATGACCACTGGAGAAACCCTCCCACAACTTATTGTCTTCCTTAAATATTGACTTATATTTAGCTGCCTCCTTGTATAATAAAACAATAATGTGATTGCTCAACCTCTCTGTGCCCTGAAAAGTTCAACATGAATCTAAAACAATTACTCTAATTAAGATAATAACATAATGTTAAATACACACAGCACTGGCCGTTTACTCTCCCCATAGCAGACTTTCTTAAAATATGAAACAATTACCATTAACTGGTGTTCTTTGTATATTTTTGTACGTTTGTGTTTATAAATTCATTGTATTCATTTGATAGCAGCACATATTTCACAAAGCATTTGTGATGTGAAATAGTTTTAATTTAAATGTGCAAGTTCAATTGGGTTCAAAGTGATGAAACTGAGAGAAGACTGACACGTAATTTACACGTAATTTAGACTTTTCTCAACATTTCTAGATTGCCATGCCTTTACTTTTACTTCCTGGAAAACATTGTGTCTTTAGAAGTTACTTCATCAAATAGCTAACTGAACTTTTGATAATTTTGCACAATTATACTGTTATGCGTCTCCCACTGACACTGTCTTTCTTTAACCGATATCCAGTTGGTTTGCACATCTGCCCAACATATCCCACATATGATAAAAGTCCTATTCTAACACCATGAATAGGAATAGGAATAGACCAAATTAGGGAGGCAAAATGCTAAATAATCACTAAATAAATTCAGCTCAGAAAGATTAGGAAACCATATTAGTGCTCATATAATCATATTGATCAGCATCCTTGAAGGAAAATATGACGAGTTGTTGGCTCACTGAAGTTTCACTACAGTAAAAGGTCAGTGTCTCTTTGTACCTCACTTATGTTTGGTGATAATGCTTCACAAACATTTGGGTTCCCTGTTTAATTACTTTTTAAGTAGCTAAACATATTGGAGGAGGTTGTTGGACACCAATAATAGGGCGTTAACTCTTCTGCATCCAAAAGTGTATACAGAACTGTTATATAATGCAGTTTATTACTTCCATGTTCACTCATGTGTGTTCAGTCTTTCAAATAGTTATGATGCACAGTTGGTAACTACCTTCAAGTCATCCTGTGGTGGAAAATTGTCGAAAAACACAATACAGAAAACACTGCTGGGTTGAAGATTACAAATGTATTATACAATAAAGAGAAATAACACACACAGATTAGCGTCAGTTCATCACAACGAGTAAAGAACAAACTAATCTATTAAAGTTTGTGAAGGTACAAAGAAATTATGTGTGATCAAATATATCATCTTATATAACTACAGTTAATGGCAAATAACCAGGAGACATGCATCTGCATACACATGTATGTTACATGTCCCCATGTTACATGTTAGTTAGTTAGTTAGTTAGTTAGTTAGTTAGTTAGTTAGTTAGTTAGTTAGTTAGTTAGTTAGTTAGTTAGTTAGTTAGTTAGTTAGTTAGTTAGTTAGTTAGTTAGTTAGTGCATCAGGCATATACATGAGAACTTAAAGACAGTTGTGGTGGTGAAACATTTGTCAACATTGACAAAAACAAAACATCTTACATAACATTGCAAACAAAGAACTTTGTCTTCTGTACCAGGCTCTACAAATACAATAAGGCACACATGGTTCCCTTAAAAACACACCCTAAAACTCAAGTTTTTTCTCACAATTCATCAACAAAAAAAAACAACAGAAATGTTATTAAATAGTGTAACCCTTAAATCATCATATAATGATGATAATAATAATAATAATAATATAAGACTTTATTTATAGAGCACCTTTCATACAAGGCATGTAGCTCAAAGTGCTTTACAGAAGAAGAAAAAAACAATAAAACAACAGCAAATAAAAACATAGTAATAATACTAATAATAAATTAAAAAAAATATAGACATTCAGTAAAAATGAGTTAAAATAACATTAATTAAATGCCAAATTAAATATAATACAATAAGCAATAAAACATAAACGTTAGAAGCTATTATTATAAAAAATCACAAACTTTCTCTGTAGTCAGATGTAGCTGAATAAACATGTTGGCTCAGTTAATATCTAAATTGTCACCAAACCAAAAAAAACGGAACACTTTTTGTTTTTCCTGCAGCTCAAAGCATCAGAACCGCTCGCTGTGGTGCTGATCAGTCTGGATCCTGATGTTGCAGCTGCCAGCGGTGAGGGAGCTGTCCAAGGTACTCAAACCTTTAGTAACAGCTGGCAGGGTCATATAGCTGATGACTGACAACTATTGATTTCACTTGTTTGTGACGTTACACAACATATTTAGTCTGACCTCATCATATAATTATATTTAATTATATTTTCTTATTGACATCAATCTGGATAAACTTCATTCCCTGTAGTCAAATCTAGCCGAGAGAACCCTGTTAGCTGCTTTGTTTTTATTATCTAGCTATCTAAGTTATAACTTGTAATTATAACCATAACAGTGAATTTGTGTTTATGTTTTCTAATTATAATCTAATATCTCAGTTGATCTGTAGGTCAATATACTTACCTGTTTACTTGCACATATCTCTGTGCAATCAGTCCCAATATTCATCTATGTAATTCCAATAAAGCACCTTTAATACAAGACAACACACAGTAGAAATACATCTATTTTCTCTAACACTGTAAACTGTAAGATAGACTGTGGTCCTAGTTTTTAGTGTTAGTTAAGATTTAGTTTAGATTATTTTATTTCTAGCTATTCATTGAAGTGTATAAACAGTCTCCTGCCTTTATGTTCATGGCTTTTTATAAAATAATCACATAAAAAGTTAATTTTCTTTTCTCTTTTTCGTAAAATAGTAGTTGTTGAGTATATGTTGGTGTCTTGTCTTTGTTGCATGTCCACCTTGGATCACCCTGCAAGAGAAAATACTACAAAATACTCAGATATCTTCTAATATTCCTGTTCTACACATTAAATCCTCTACATAAATCTAAAATTAGACCCCTGAAGTCTTACAGAAGACACAATAATCCAAAGATCTTACTTTTTGGGCTGCATTTGTACTTAAGTGGACAATTCTTATCAGCTCAGTTTGACATACATCTTGTTCACTGTGATATATTTAAAGGTAACACAGATATATTCTCAAAGCCAGCTTATTTAACTATTCTTTGCATTACCTCGCCTTTCAATTTCACTGAGCATTAAACTCTTTATACAGACAAATATTCGAAGACGTTAAGGTTTTACACGCCTCAGAATATGGGTTAATCCCATTTCTTTATTTACACAGTATATCATTTAAACTAAACAATTGACATGGCTTATAAAGCTGTGTTAAAACGACAGCACATTCAATATCATTTGAATCTTTGTGCATCTGATATTGATTTGCGTGATGTATGAAAAAAAATCAATTTCATAGTATTTCACAAGGCAGCTCGGATCAAAAATATATATTTTTATTACAATCGAGTCTTCAGCCTGCCAATACCATTAAAAGTTTATGCTACTCAACTACTTTACACGCGATGGTATCAACAGCTTTAACGCAGCATTTTCTGCAATAATATAACACTAATTATATACACTATGTTAAAACTTAAAGATCTTAATTGCTCATCACATCTGATCATAACAAAATCTATAATTGATGTGCAGAGCAGCTGGCAAGTCAGAGGTGGAGGGAACGAATACAGTTTCTGCTCAATGGCAGAATGAGCAAATTTACACCTTTTCTCCATTAAAAAAAAAAAAGATAAAGAAAGAAATTGTGTTAAACATGTCTCCTCCGTTTCTGTTTTGTCATATGATGCCCAGTATTCTTAGCGTTGATTGACTGTGTGGTATTAATGCTTTTAAAAAAGTTGTATCCTATCATAGTCAGAGTGAAGGATAAAAGTTAAAAAAAATTTTGTAAAGATTTAACAGTTTGAGTGATGCAAAAATAATAGTTAAAAAAAGAGCATAGAAACAGGCAAATGGCAAACATATACAACAACATAGGTGATGTAAATAGCAAATATTACCATACCATGTGCTGTTTTTTGTAGTGGTTCAAGTGTCATTACAAGCAGCATTGTACTAGTTTTTCCAATATTGCTGTTTTCCCCTTATGTGGCTCATCTTGTCAGATATCAACTCCCCAAAACATTGTAAAAATTCTCAGCAAATATCACAAGTTTACTCAAACATGACAAAAATGTTTAGTTTTTTTGTGAACACTTCATTATTCCTCTGCCAGAACGTGATTTTTCATTTAGACTTGACATTATTAAGACCTGGAAAACACAGACAGACTCATTAAATGTCACATCTGCTGTGTAATATTTGACAATAAGATCCCAAATTCATTTCTAAAATAAATACTCTTATTTTTATTAAACGTGTCTGGGTTTCTCATCACCAGGTAAACAGACGTGTAAAGTTAAACTTCATCAAGGTACACAGGCATCAAACTAATCATATCATATCATAGTTGTTGGCCACTGAGCAGATCAATGGCATAATTTAGAAACATAAAAGAGCAGGACTCCCTTTTTCTAATGTCAAATCATGGTAATGAGTCGCTATTAATTTATATTATAGCAAGACTAAATAGGTTAACACATGAGGGTAGAAAGATTAGATTAGATTAGATTTGAGATTTGCCATGCATTAATGCAAGTAATTATTTCCAAAAAAATTGCTATACAGCCAAAGATATGAGCATGTCCAATATATATTTTTCACATCTACAGTAGACATAATGGCAAACTATCTCTCTCCCTCTCTCCCTCTGTGTGTGTGTGTGCATGCATGTGGTTGTGTGCAGGCCTGGAGCAGCTGCAGCAGCAGCAGATAAATCCTATATCGGACAAAGTTCATGTGATTGTATGTGAGTGGTGGGGGGAAACCCTGAGCTCTTTCCCTGCAGCTTCATGGCCGTTGATTATTGGTATTTTCCGAGTTTTCCAAACTAATAAGTGGCACTATCAAGCATTTGGAAGCGCCACGAGACTACAGACGGGCTGCTAGACTTAATTGATATTGAGCGAGGCACTGGTAGGCGAGGACGGGGCCGCTGCTGGGTAATTTGCAGTTTAATCAGCGTTTGTAATGAGAGCCGCTGATTAGCGCGGGGTGGAAATAAAAGAGAGTTACAAGGAACGTCTGTCAGAGTCCGGTGATAATTCACGACTAATTGTAATGATTAGAGCAAACTGGATGACTTTGGAGTTTTCTAATGCGTTACCTTGCCTGTGTGTGTGTGAGTGATTGTGTGTGTGTGTGAGTGAGGGTGTGAGGGTGTGTGTGTCCCTGTGTGCACTTGTCTGTGTGTATGTGTTGTGTGTGTGTGAGCATGCATGAGCTTCAGTGTGTGTTTGCCAGTTAGTTATATACCCCAAAAAATCAGATATCAATTCACTTTGGCAATTTTCTCCATCAAGAAATATTGTAAAGCATGCATCTAAGCATGTGTGTCCATTGCGTGCAGGAGAGAGAACAAGGCTGAATCACAGAGATTTGATTATCAAACAAAACAGCTAATTTATAACTGTTGAAGGAGGGATGGATGGAAGGAAGGAAAGGAAAAAGGGGGGGTATAGTTGATGGACTCTGCAGTATAGTGAGGGTTAGATGATGTATTCCTCGAGACGTGCCTCGGCTACTGCTGGAATAGCAAATGTGAAATTAGTGAGAAATGTGTGTATGAACGCTGTCGGTCAATTAGTGAGAGGCGAGAGGAAGAGGAGGGAGGAGGAGAAGGAAATCAGCTGGTACTCTCCGGGCGTGCAGATTTGCCTGGAGAGCACGTGCACGTACACACACACACACACACACACACACACACACACACACACACACACACACACACACACACACACACACACAGCCTTCTGTCTTTCTTGTCTCTGAAGCTTTATGTGATTTCCTTTGAATTGTCATAAAGTTGAGGAAATAATGTATCTGATTGTGATGACGACAGAAACACTATCATCACACACTTTAAAGGGGCAGTTCAACCAAATTCCCACCTAAAAATATACCTCTAGTAGTACAAACCCATCTCTAAAATATGTGTCTCTTAACCCAATAAAAGTGAGGTGACTGAAAATGGATATTTATACCTTACATACTGTCCATATTCTGACCCAGGCTTATAATTAAAGCCTATACCAATTTTTGAACCACAAATATATATATTGTGTTAATGTTTTCTTAAGATTTGACACTATTATAGTGAAATTACATAAACAATCACACTATATTAGGATCTTATGTTATCTAAAATTAGAACATAATAGCCATAATTGTTTCTGTTAATTAATGTAAAGAGAAGGACGCAACAGTATTTTATTATTAGGCTTCAGAATAACCTTTAACATCCTCTTTGTGAGAAAATATATCAATATTTGGACAATCTAGGCCACTATATGGAAAGTCATAACATTTCAGGCTTAAAGAATGTAATTTATGTGGTTTTTAATTGCTTTCAAAATGGGTCAAATTTGACCCAAACAGTATGTAAAGGTTAAGTATTTCAACAGCAACATTTCTCTACAAAAACAGTGTTGCAAGACCGAGTACAGTTTTAATTAAAGGGGCAATTTATCATTAGAAAGTAGCTCCAGTCACATCTGTTTGTGGACTATCCAGAAACAAATGGATATCATCATTGGAAAGGCTTAATGCTGATGATTCAGTCTCTACTGTACCACATTTGGCTTAAAGTATGGCAAAAACACAGACATCACATCAGATTCATCCATTATTTAAATAAATGATAAAAAATAGTTTCACACTGTAGTTGTAAAATTAATAAGTGGTAACAATTAGTAAAAGTTGATAAGTAAACTCACTAATAAAGAAAAAGTTAAATTAAAAAGAAAACAATATGACAAGAACTGTCTTGCTGGATTAAGAAAATTAAATTAAATTAATATTAAAAAGTGAAGGTGCACCTGACCATGTTAGATCTATACCTCCACTTTAAAGGAATAGTTCAACATTTTGGGGAAATATGCATTTTCACTCTCCTGCCAAGAGTTCAATTTTTTTTATTTTGTCCAAAAGCAGTTGCCAGGCAACGAGTGGGGGGGGCTCCCAGATGTCACTGTGCCCAGCTCAAGCCCCCAGAAACAGGCACTGGGCTTTGAAGCCAATTTGACAAAGTGGCCAAACTGTGGAATTACAACTTCTGGGTCCAACAGCAGCCAAAAAAGCATTTTTCCTTCATACAATCATGGGGGGAGCAGCGGCTGTAAAAGGGTGGATTTTTTTTATTTTTTTTATTTGGAGCGTCACAACCCCCACAAAGTGACTCATTTCACTATCAGAATTTGATGCAATCAGTTTATAACATTTGGAAAGTGTAGAAAAGCTGCACAATTGAATTATTTTATCCTCTTTCAAATTAGCTGGAGGGCTAAACCCGGAAATCAGCCAAATCAGCCGCTGGAAGTCTACGGGTGCTTTGGGCCCATAGATCGGGACGCAGCTTTTTTGGCTTCATGTGCCACTGAGCAACTTTCACAGAGTAGTGAACGGAGGCTCGTCTCCAACGCTGTATCCAGCTCTCTTTATGCATCCATCCCAGCTCAGAAACAGTCTGGCACATAACCCTCCATAAAAAAAGCTAATTGTAATTTTTACACTTCAGTTTTTGTGGGTTAAACAAACAAGATACAATTTAAGTAAGAAGTGTTGGTACGAGGATTTTCTTTACTGTTTCCAGTCTATGGTTAGCTTTATACGACTTGTATTGAGTCGTCTGTCAGCTGTCATTACAAACTCATGTTAATATGTAGCCGAGCGTTTTTCAAACACACATAAACGACTGGGATATTTTATAGTTGATGGATGGAGAAGCTGTAAATAAATATGGAGCGATTGCCTTTAAATATTTAATTCAGTGTAAACATCATGTAGCATCAGTGAAGAGCTGGAACAAGCTGATACACAACATGCATATCAATCAATCAATCAATCAATCTTATTTATATAGCGCCAAATCACAACAAAAGTCATCTCAAGGCACACACACTACGCACACACATATACATACATAAAATATGCGTGTGCGTGTGTGTGTGTGTTTAAAGGGTATCAATTTTTAAAGGAGACATATCATGCTTTTTATGATTTTCTGTTATTTATATATTGTTAAGATGTCAGATGTTAAAGATAAGATAAGATAAGATATTCCTTTATTAATCCCATGATGGGGAAATGTACAATATTGCAGCAGCAAAGTGGACAGTAAAATAAAAGCATCAATAAAAAGAATAAAGAACAAATAAACGTGGTCAAAGCTCAGAAACTTGTGGTTAATGTATGTAAAAATATTCCCTTAAAGTCAAAAGCCGGGACTTCTACATGCTTTAAATCAGTTTGCAACTGACATCAGATTGTTCACACATGAATACAAATGGACGTCTGTTTCGTATAGCCTTTGTTGCTAAGGTGGTTGCTAAGGTTTTTCATGTGTTCACGTTATTCATTTGCATATTTTGGATCAGATTTAGGCTCAAACATGCACAAATCTATTTGAGAAGTTTAGATTTTGAGTAAAGTACAAGGAAAAGACACAAAATCTGACTACTACTACTACTACTACTGAGCCACTGCAAAGTTTTGGCAAATAATTATTCAGAACAGATCAGGCCCATCAGGAGGAGGGGAGCCTTAAAGAGACAGGAGCTAAAACAGCCTGTTTCAGACAGAGGCTGAACTGAGGGGCCGCATAAGAGGACCAGTATAGATAAACATGGAGCTTTTTAAACTGTAAATAGAGCAAAGATATTCCAGTAAAGCCCCAGAATATAAATATAGAGCTGTAAATGATATGTTGAGTGTGGATTACTGCGCACCCATGCCTGTATTAACTCGTTTTCGATCTGGTTTTTAATTGATTTCTTTTAGGTGATGGTACAAAAAAAGACCAAAGATTAAAACTGACTCAATGGGTGATTTTTAAATGGTGAAATATGTATTACTTTAAAGCACTAAAGCACTAGATACGCTACATTTTTTTGTCTATAATTGTGAACTGAGGTTTTTCTTTATTTTTAATGAAATGAGTTCCTCTCTTTATTGCCAGGAGGTCTCTTACTGCCCCCTCCCTCTTCCTCTCAGGCTCCAGGGCCCCCCTTTGGTATCTACCACCCTCTAACAAAACCCCTATTAAAATGCATATTGGGCCCTCCCTGGGCATCGCATCAGCAGCACGGATGACCTGTTTGGTATCAGGTGTGATGTGCCACTATAAGTGACCTTCTCCATCTGATCCTCTGGTCTGCTACACAGGGAGACGGAGCCGGACAGGGCCGGCGGGAGCCCACGATCGATTCTCCAGCGAAGAGGTTATCTATACGTGGTATTTTAATGTCACGGAGTCAGGCCAAATTGATAGTGATAAATATTTGCCGGAAGATTAGGTGAGGGGAGTGTGTCGAGGGCGCTCCATCTCAGACCTGTAACCCCGGCAGAGCTGTTCCTCTCTGTGTCGGATTAGCCCCATCCATCCAGTGTCAATGGCTGTCTTGTTGAGAAAATCAGTGAGTAAACACGGCTGACAGAGTGAGAGAGGGAGAGATAGAGAGAGAGGGAGAGAGAAGAGTGTGTGTGTGTGTGTCTATGTGTGTGTGTTAGGTGGAAGATAGGAGGCTGATTACTCATACAAATAGACTCCAAACTCCGCCTGGTCCCTCCCGAAAAAGTGTTTTCCCATCCTCTCCTCTGCTCTCTCCTCTCTTCTCCTTTTCCTCTCCTATATTTACACCCCCTGCTGTCTCTAAGGAGCCCTCCCCACCCCTTCCCCCTCCAATCCCCCCACCCAACATACACACACCCCTCAACCCCGTCCTGCTGTTCCCACTTTGTCCCCCATCAATCACTGCGGCATTGTGTCCTGGATGTTATATAGAGTGACTTAATATCCCCTCCTTCATCTCTATTCACTCCCAGAATCATTCTCCATGAGGGCGAAGCACTGCGGCCGCATGCGTGAATGTGTGTTTATGCTGTTTAAAAGAAAGGGGGGGGGGGGGGGGTCTAAAACAAGGAGGCAGAATTAGTTTTTGGAGGTATAAAGACACCCCTCTGTGGTACAGTAGCGTATAACGTAATGATTGTCACTGTATATTTAATCTAAATGTCTTAAAATAAAATGTAATGGTACTTTTTTTGTTTTTTTTTACAGATGTGATGGAAAGCTGTGAAAACAAATTAACTCTGCACATCCTCCAGTTGTTAACTCTGACATATTGTTCATATTCTGACCCTGTCACAGTATGCACACGTAATTAAATCTCTATACCATATCTCTGAAACCACACAAGTCTATTTTCAATCATAAATAGCCCATCAGTCATTAATAAACCGCTGATTTATTCTTAATGAAACTTTCAGAGAGCAGAGAGAGTGTTTTCTTTAGTCTCTATATGAGTTTTTACAGAGAAAAATACTCCTAATCACACTATATTATGGCTCTATGTTACTTAAAATAGGGGAAAACATAATATCCATCATGATTTCAATGAATGTTATTGAATGTGAAGAATGCAACAACACCCTCTATTCTATGTATATAAATGTGTATCAGCTGCACAATGTTTTTTAAAGTTAAAATATTTAGCTTGGATAAATTGGAGCTGAATATTATGTATTGTTTTAAATAGATAAATCAGGCTTGATACCAATAAATGTTGAATATAAAGCACACAAGCAACCAGTTAGCTTAGCATAAAGAAGAGGAAGCAGCTAGCCTGGCTCAGTCCGAAGATACACTTAAAAAAAATGCATTAAATAAATAGGATATAAAATGTTAATTAGTGAGCTTTACAGGTGTTGATAGGTGGATTTTGTTACCTTCAGAAAGTCTTTGTGCTAGGCTAAGCTAACTGGCTACTGGCTAAAGCTTCCTATTTAAGGGACAAATGTGAAATTGGAGTTGAATTTAATATATAAATCTCAGCAATAAAGTGAATTAACATGATTTTAAAAATCTTGAACTATTCTTTTAAGAGCGCAACAAACAATAGAAAGCCAATGGGAAATTTGGCAAAAATATTCAAACAAATAAAGCAAATGTTCACAAGAAATAATAAAACAAAAAGGCTAAAGAACTTTAGTTAGTAAGGTAAATAAACTCTATTTGTAACTATTTAGAAAACACAAATAATAGATGATTCAATTTTCTCTGTGATTGTTAACTAATTAACTTTTGCTGCATATAATCTAAAATACACTAACTAACTAGCACTAACTAAATGTTGTCATGCTTTGTTTTGACTGAGTAGCTTATAGCTTCATTTTTCTGCACTCACAAAGAGCTAAAATTCCTCTTGTGGTTAATTTCGCTGGAATAGTCTTTGAGGTGCTTTTTTTTTTTTTGCCCTCTGTGTAAAATGAAGACATCACATCTCCAGCACCGTCCCCGTATTTTATGAAGGGTCCCTGACAAATAGGGCCTCCCCGCCACGCTTGGGTGGCCACCTTCATTCCGCACTTGGCTTGTTTACATAGCACCAGGACCATTTCCACGGATTAAACAAATCACTGCCCGAGGGGGACATCCATAATCCGCTAACGGGTCACCAGCAAGACAGTTATAAATGCCTGTGTCTAGCATTAGGGGTAGAATAGATGTCCATGTCCAAAGATGACCTTCCCTGAATGCAGCACCCAGCTCTCCCCTGCAGTTTATTATAGGAAAGAGAGGAGGGGAGGGGAAGAGAAAGAAGATAGAAAGGGTTTTTTTTGTCATAATATTGTTACTAAATCTCTCATTTGAGCAAAATAAAATGTGGTATTTCTGAAAATCAGCTTCACCGAGGAGTGAGACGTTGTGATGAGCGCCCATCACCTTTTATCAGCTTTTTATCACTCCCACAAAGACTT
The DNA here is from genome assembly GCF_963691925.1 of Scomber scombrus. Lineage (NCBI taxonomy): Eukaryota > Metazoa > Chordata > Actinopteri > Scombriformes > Scombridae > Scomber > Scomber scombrus. The sequence continues at coordinate 6,415,941 of NC_084984.1, forward strand.
TGTGACACCTGCAGTAATAGCTGGAGACATTTCAACCCCCCCCCCCTCCTTACAAATAGAAAGACCAGTTGAAAGAAGATCAGTAAAATATTGTGCGGATCTTAGACCAATTTACCTCATCATTCCACATTACGGCCTTATGAATTGTTCAAATTCGATAACAAGCACTCAATTCGCTTTATTGTGTAAGTTAAATTAGACTTCTGCAAAAAAAAAGAGAAAAAAAAGAGAGAAAAAAGAGAGAAAACATAGTTGCAGTGGCTCCTTGAATAAAATGTAATTTGTGTGAGAATTTGTTGTATCTGTCACAAATATTCACAATTAGCGGCGGTAATTATTTGATAGTTTCTGCAATTACGGCTTAAACGGTTAAATTTGGAACTGTGTGGAACCCTAATTGGTCTAAATGCGATATTTTGCATATTTGCATAATGAGGAAATTGGTAGAAAATTGTGTTCATTCATTTGTGAAAAATCCTATGAATTTTATGAATTTGAAAGGTCTGTTCCTGCAGTCTGTGACTTTGCCGGCTGCTCCCTGAGGGGCCCCCCTCGGTGTAAAGTGGGGCACAGGCACAGGGGCCAAATGGAGAGAGATTTTAGAAGAGAAAAGAGAGAGAGAGAGAGAGAGTAGAAGAGGAAGGAGATAATGCAAAAGGTTGTTTTTTTTATCAACTTAATGTTTTCAGTCTGGCTCCAGTGAGAATTTAAGTTTTTGTTGTAATAACAGAAATGCTGATGCCGTTTTAAGATCCACGTTTCTGTGAGTGAGAGGTTAGTGAGAAATGTTAAAACAGCATTCCCAGATGTGTAACAACATACTGCAGATAATTTAGTGTTTTTATCATGTAAACGTTGAAGCACATTATCTGTAGGATGAAATGCCTGAGGATCTCATACTGACAAACCGCTAACTTCTAAATTTCCTCTTAAAACAAGTTTTTGTATGATAGCCTGCGATAGTTAATTTATCTTATCATGCTTAATTTGCTGCACTTTATTTTAGATTCATAGCATGTAAAACACTTTGTAACATTGTTTTTTATTAGTATCTGGTGTTTGATTTTATTCCTGTATATCTGTTTTTAATGTTTGCTGTGTTTAAAGCACTTTTTTAAAAAGATGCTGCACATGCCGATATATACCTCAGGGCATCCTTCCTATTTGTAATCTGCATAAAGTACAGATGCTTTTATTAGGAGTTTAGCGTCCTCTTGGAGCTGAATTTAAATTTCTGGTTATTTTCTATAGTTCTCCTACCAAATCCCATGAAAAGAACCTATATATAAGTCTGCTGTATCATACTCCTGTGTTCCGTAGAGCTGCATTTTTGTCCAAAACACGATTACAAACACATCAGTGAGCCACACCGCTGCACTGGCTGACACGTTCCTTTATTACCACACGCACACACACACACACACACACACACACACACACACACACACACATACACACACACACACACACACACACACACACACACACACACACACACACACACTCATACTGTAGTCTATTTTGAATTATAGTAAAGCCCACACACCTGCTGTCCTGCTGCTGTGAATATTCACTACAGCACTGAATTTGAAGCTGGAAAAAAGTGCAACATTCGCTCCTCCTTTAATAATGTTTGCAAAGAACTACAGTGTCAAACTATATATGCATGTATTTTAATTTGAAGGAGCTAAACTGAAGCTCCCACAAGAAGTGAGAAAGTACTGAGAGACAGACTAACACATTCGTGGTTTTGGCCTTTTTTTAAAATGGGAACAAAAATATAAAATAAACTATATTCAGTCTGAGAAGAAGAGTCAGAAACCAATAGGTGAAAATGAGAAAATGTACTCATATTTGTCAGAAAATGTGCAAATCATGATTATTTTTCAATATAATTGCCAACAAGTCCCTAACTGGCTATGGTTACATATGACTATATAACATTATATTATTATATTATATTATATTATTTATAGTTTTTTGTAATTTGCTATAAAAGTAAAATAACACGCTCATTCAGCAGACATCATGCATCCATCTGCTCCACTCAAGTCATTTTTTCAGCAAAGTTTATGACTTAAATATATATATAACACATATATATATATATATATATATATATATATATATATATATATATATATATAACACAATATGAAATTCATGCCATGAAATAAATTGTATGACCAATTACCTTGACAATTTTTTTTTGATGTCTCAACAAACTAAAACACACGCATTCTTTATAGAGTGTTAAATAAACCTGTTTTATAAAGACAGATCTGCACAGTAGACTGGACTTCTATTTTTTTTAAAGTTATTTTTAGTTGTTGTTGGGAAGCATTGTGATACGTATCAGGTAAGCTTTAAAACAAGTCAGAAACAGCTGTATGTCAGGCTTCGGTTACAGTAAGACTGTTTAGCAGCACTTACAGGATGTCAAACGTCAGACGTCATATTAGCAGCTGTTTTAACATTCTCCTCCTGCTGTAATCAAAACACCTACGCAAAAAAAACATCTGGAAGTTTAAAGTTGAAGTCGGACGTTAAATTCAGAAGTTGACTTTGTTCCTGTGACTTTTGAATGACTTTATATTATTGTCAAGATTGTCAACAACATTGTTTGCGCTCCCATTGTCCACAGATGTGTTGTTTACAGCACTCAAGGCTTGTTATGTTTGTACAATTTAGTGTACAGTGCTGTATGAATAGAGAGGAAATAGTAAAGGATAGTTCAGCTTATAACATAAGAGCCATGCAAAGTTCTTCCTTCAACATTAGGTCTCATTGTTTTAGTTTGCAGGTGTATGTGGATAATATTGGTTAAAATGCGGTTTAAAATCTCTATTAGTGACATTGTGCAGGTTAACTGTAGCTCTCAAATGCTGCTGTTTTAATTCTGAACTCTAGTATTTTGTCCAAGCTGGAGATGAAGTCAGGTGATAAAACCCTGATCAAAGCTTCCAACCACAGCACATAAACACACACACTTTTCTCCACAGATATAACACATACATCCTTAATTAAAACACTATATGAAACCTGTGATGATGGTAATATTAACTTGAAACAAGACTATTTTTCTATAAAATAGAATAGTTTTAATGTAGGGATACTGTAGCATGAGTAGCTGCGTCATGAAGGAAAAAACAAACAAAAATAAGTATCAGACTCAGTGAGCAGAGATGTGAAATTAAAAGACTAATTGGGATGATTTGACTTTCCAACATGAATTGTAAGTAGCTTCATACAGAGGCTACGACCCCTGACTTCTGGGACCTTGAGGATTTATTATCATTATCTTCACTCTGTTTTCATCCTTACTTTTCTCTTTGCTTCTATTGTATTCTGTATGTTTTCTTTTGTTTGGTTTTCCACTGTGGATCTTTAAATCACCTGTGTCATGTCTAAAGTGCTGCAAAAAGTTGAGGTGAGTTTGAGTAATTCATCTTCAGTTTAAAGGTGAAGATTTAAGCTCCTTACGTGTGCTGCAAGAAAAACAAACAGTTTCTACTATCATGCTGTATTTCCAAGTTCAACTAAAAATCAAATAATGTCTGAAGCTTGTTATCTCCTCCATGTTTTAAATCTGCAGATAGTTTTGTGTGATTGATTCGTCAGTCTGAGAACAATCAGTAAGTTTAATGTGTGCATTTGAAACGAGTCACATAGTTTAGATAAAAGTTCAGATTTGATGTTAAACATGAGCAATATGCTCAGATGA